>NW_019743656.1:5110123-5215892 GCF_002891405.2 Cryptotermes secundus
TTTTGCTAGTGGAGTGGGACTAAGTCCCTTGTACTGCGGCCACTTCTGGCCTAATGTACCAGTCCCAGATGATATGTGAGGGTGATTGTGGAGCAGTTGGCGCAATGAAGATTGGCAGGGGAAACCGAAGTACTCGGAGAAAACCTGCCCCAGCGCCACTTTGTCCACCACAAATCCCACTTGACCAGACCCGGGATCGAACCCGGGCCGCCGCGGTGGGAAGCCAGCGACTAACTGCTTGAGTTATGGCACCGCCGTCTGCAGTAGTAAGTCAACTGTCATAATGTAAAGGATATTTACATTTTACATGTTAAATATGTTAACAAATGTATATCAAATATACTTGTATACATGGCCTCTGTCAGTCCAGGCTCATTACAGCAGATTATGTCCTGTTTCTATTAGCTTCCGCTACAACGGCATTCTAGTCACTTGAACGGTCGTATGCTTGACCGCCGCCAAGTTTAGGCCTCCTATACTTTGTATGTCGGGCAGATATTTTCGTTATCATGATTTTGTATGATTTCTGCTTGTTGCCTGCATAATTTTGTTACATAATCATATACGTACGGAATTTTGAAAGTCGTGTGTAAGTCGCGAACCGGTGTGTGCCTTGGAAAATTGCCAATGGTGCGGAGAACCTTGTTTTGTAGGCGCTGCAATTTCATTAGATGGGTAACTACGGCACAGTCAGAGTCAGAGTTACTTTACGACTGGCGGTTTACCGCCAATGAGTTCGTCTTGGCATCAGGCACCTTGAGGCCCACGACCAGAGATTTTTTTCTTTTTTCCATCTGAACTCTTGCGGTAATAGTCCTTATGTAATATCCTCTCTGACAAGAAGATGGGTCTGTCTTATGAATACATTCGACCTTTCGTCAAGTGTATATTTCACACATATAGTATGTTATCGAAAACTCTTCCTTTTGCTTTACACACAAGTCCTCTGTCGGTACAGGCCTTACAGAGTAGATCATGCCTTACTTACAAAGTCAAAGTCACATTGCGACTGACGGTCAGTCAGTCAGTAAGTTTTGGTGTCGAGCCCCATCTGGGGATCATGACCAGTTTATTACTGCTTGACCGTTACGGTCTTGTTTTTTTGGGGCCGCCTCTCTGACAAGAGGACGGGTCTGTCTTTTATATATGCTGCTGGCCCTTGCCAACGCAGTCTGCCTCGGGTCTGAGTCCCTTGGGACTCTCGACCATATTTTACTGTCTCAGTTTTGAGACTTCCCTTTTCGTCGCCTCCTACGACTCGCAGGGTCACGGTGGAGGTATTCGATCCCGCCTCCACACGGGTTAACCACGGCAGAACTCACTCATTCTGCTTATAACGTCTCGACGCGGACCGCAAAGAAAACACCGTTCCTCTGTTGCAGTGTAATTGTTTCCGCGGAAACGTGCATCTTTGCGCAGCCGTTACTTGGGAACGGCTGTTGTATAGTAGCTTCGTACGCTGTTGTCTGGCAACGGATCAACATGCCTGAATATGATGAAAGAAAAGTAGCAATCGCTATAAGATGTTTCTCTATGTCAGAAGCATTTGGTACATATTTCTGCAATGAGATTGCTCCACAAAGTGAAAAACACAAACAAAAAACCTTTTCTGTACTTTCATGCTTTCTCCAAATTACAAAACCGTCAATCCTTAAACACGTGCCTGTTGTAGGTGTCTTGGATGAGACTATAATGAAATTCAAGGAAAAAGTAAAATGTTCGGATATACTCTGGTGATACCAGTGTTCTGGCATTACTTTGATAACTTACCTACATTTGTGACAAGGTTATGAAAGTGTGTACTTTTAAATGCTACATAATGCAGTCAGAATTACCAACTGTTACAGGAGAACACATCAGGAACTGGCGCTCCCGCTACTTTGTACTGCTGGATGATGGCTCACTGATTGGGTTCAAGACGAAGCCTGAGCATAACCTGAGCGACCCCCTCAACAACTTCACGGTGAAGGGCTGTCAGATCATGACCTCTGACCGCCCCAAGCCATACACGTTCCTCATACGAGGTCTGCAGTGGACCACCGTCATTGAGAGAACATTTCACGTTGAATCAGATAAAGAGAGGTGTGTGATATAGTGTGATGACATTCTGTAACGATACCCATGTTCAGAGCTGAGTTTGCAGTGTCAGACATTATGCAAGAATAACAGGTGTATCCTTTTTGGTTGTTCTTTACAAAGTAAAAAAGAATTGTGTAGAAGCCATGCCTGTTCATCTGTCAATGTTAGTGCCTAGACCACAGAACGGAATTATATGTGAGGCTTTCACTAAAAATTGTCTGGCTAATTTTCAACCATATTGACCCGTAGTGCAGTCTCTTTAACACCGTAACTGCAGTGCAGAAGTGTGTTACAGAGGCATTCTAAAACAACCAACAATTGGAATTTCAGAGGAAAAGCTGAGATTATTTACTGAAAAGGCAGAACACCTCAGTAAGTCAATCTGTGATCTGTCCAGACGTTGTACAGAACTGTTCTGTTAAATGAAGACTCAAATCACTCACGGAGCTGAGCCCATCTTGAGAAGCTGCCAGTTGTGCAGCTACTCAAGAACTTCCCAGCATTTTATGGAACCTGAAGGTTCATTACCGTGTTCACAAGAGCCCTCCAGCGGTCCCTATCCTGAGCCAGATCAATCCAATCCGTACCATCCCATCCTATCTCTCTTGAGATCCATTTTAATATTGTCCACCCACCTACGCCTTGGTCTCCCCAGTGGTCTCCTTCTTTCCGGCTTTCCCACCAACATCCTGTATGCATTTCTCCTCTCCCCCATTCATGCTACATGCCCTGCCCATCTCATCCTCCGTGACTTGATCATTCGAATTATACTTGGAGAAGCATACAAGTTATGAAGCTCCTCATTATGCAGTTTTGTTAAATGGAGATATGGGGTTAATGTTATGCATGTTTCAGAGAAAAATTTGTGTAATTAGACATACAGAAGCTGACATGCTTCGGTGTTTGATGTCTGTTCAGGGAGGACTGGGTAGCAGCAATTCGCTACGTGGCTGATCGATTGGCAGAGTCGGAAGATGTTGATATGGCATCCGCAGACCGCTCAATCCAGTGTGGTGATGGTTATGATGTGACAACCATTGATGATCTGAGTGCCAAGTTCTCAGTTCAGGGCACATCCAGTAGCAAATCATCTGGCAAGAAGAAAGTGGTATGTCAAGCATACAGTTAAATGGTGAAGGTAAACTTATCCCTCTGCTTCATTATGCATCACGCCTTGAAGACAATATTCTGTGCTATAGTAAGTAGCTGAATGACTGGGGAGTCACTGTGAGATTTTTTTCTTTGGCACATTGTCTAGATGGGGGCAGAAATTTCCTCCCAAACACTGGCAACTGCCTACCGGACTGCACAGTGTCATAACCCAGAAGTTAGTGCTCTTCATAGTCATGCCTGAAAATCGCAAACCCAAAATTATTGTTACTGTGTTCAAAAGAGCCTACCAACAGTACCTGTCCCAAGCCTGATCATAGCCTGTTTCATTAAAATCTCTTTCAATATTAAAAAGGTAAGATAAAGTTGTCACTGTGCTTAATTGAGCGCTATGCCATGAAGGCATATGGGGACTGGATGTATAGATCCACATTTTCTTGACTTCGGCACTAGTTCGGGGTGAATGGTCAGTTTCACGCCCCTACCACTTTACCCCTGTGATAGAACCCCTGGTACCCATTGGATAGGATGCTTGGGTGAGCCCCAAAACCAGTCTGGACGATGTGGAGAAGAGAAAATTCTTGCCCCTACCGGGACTCGAACTCCAACCCCTCGGTCGTCCAGCCCATAGCCAGTCGCTATCCCAGGTCCCCTCTTTCAGTATTATCACTTTGAAACCTTCCAGATGTATTTCCTTCAGGTTTGCACCAAAACTTCTACATTCATTCTACTTTCTTCCATGTCTAGTAAATGCCTTTGCAGTTCCTCTTCGATTTTATCCTAATATTTGTCAGGAATAAAACTATGTAATGATTTATTGTGATGCATTGGGGATATCTTTTAAAGTGCTGTTCTTTTTGTATTATAGACACTAGAGAACTTTGAGTTCCTCAAGGTGCTAGGAAAGGGCACGTTTGGCAAGGTAGTCTTGTGTCGCGAGAAGGCAACAGGCCACCTGTATGCCATCAAGATACTCAAGAAAGAGGTCATCATTCAGAAAGATGAGGTTGCGCATACCCTCACAGAGAATAGGGTTCTGCGAACCACAAACCATCCCTTCCTTATTGTAAGTATTGTTATGTATAGTTCATGTATGTTCTCAGCTTTGTAATTGATTGCCTTCAGAAATGTTGTTTTGGCCATTGGGCAATTTTTGTCATACTTTTTTTGTGTAAAATGCTGTAGCATCTAGCCATTTCATAACCAGTTTCTTATGGAAGCTGACCACATTTGTTAGCTGCAGCAAGTGTATATACATGCTTACAACATGAACTCTACAGTGCCCTTACTCTCCATTTATTTCCAGTCGCTCAAATACTCGTTCCAAACAGCCGATCGCCTGTGTTTTGTCATGGAATACGTGAATGGAGGTGAACTGTTCTTCCACTTATCAAGGGAACGAGTCTTTTCAGAAGAAAGAACGCGGTTTTATGGTGCAGAGATTATCTCGGCACTCGGATACCTGCACGAGGAGGGGATCATCTACAGGGACCTCAAGGTACAGATTGTAAGACTGATGACTGCATGTGAGTTACGTATAGCCCTCATTCCTAAATGTCTTACTCTGTTTTGTGTTCTTCTGGGTTTTGCAGTAGTAGTAGTGACCAGGCCTCAAAGAAACATGCTTTTTCTTCTTCTTCTCTTCCTCCTCCTTTCCAGTATTAGACTTGTTGAGACATCTTATGGATATTATGACGCACACAGTAGTATAGTTGGCTGAGGCACTGGGCTACAAGGTGGAAGGTCGTGGGTTCGATTCCCGATGAGGTAATTTGATTTTTCAGTCAGTCTAATCCAGCCACACTGTGGCCCGAGGTCGACTTAGCCTGTATCAGAAATCATCTTGGGGCAAAGGGTGGCTGGCAGATAAGGCTGACAACCTCACCGCCATCTGTAAGCTGATTGTCTAGAAAATTTGGGAGCCTTGACGTCTTACAACCCCATGGCCCTTCATGGCCTGTTACATGGATTACTTTACCTTTGTTTTTAATTTTATATAAAGTGGAATCCTTCCATTGCTTCACAGGTCTTCCCAAAACTTCTTTTTCCTTTTGGGCAATCAGTTAAGGTCGTATGTGGAAACCTCGGTTCATTCTGTCACCATGTTTGTTCCCGTTTTTTCTATATAAATTCTGTTATTTGTAAAATTTTTAGGTCATTCTTAATTTCTTTTACAATCAGGAAGGATACATTAATGCATTAAATATTTCTACCTATATATGTCACTACTTAATAAGATGTGTGTGTTGTGTTGAACCTTTGTAAGCTCTCTTTGTTGTAAAGATGTAATGGTGTTAGATTTGTTGTAGAGAAATAATTGAATTTATGTGTGTGTCATTTTAATTTTTAATATGTATGTAATAGAAGATATGCAAGGTACACCCAAACATCTGTTAAGTACATTGTTAATTTTATGTAATGAGTAACGAGTTACCATATAATTTAGTCATTCATTCATTCATTCATTGCATGCATGCTGTTATTCAGCCATCAGACCTCTATGATAATAGGCAGTTCCTCTTGGTATAGTTTGCAGTAAATAATTTAAGAATGTACAAGTTCTAAAACAAAAAATTAATGATTTGCTTATGTTATTAATGATTTTGACTATACAGAAAGATGTATAGTTTGACTGCAGTTTGTATGGGTTTGTTTTCAGTTCATTGATGTTGATGTCATATTTTATGAGTAAAACTTTGTGTCATATGTGTGCTTTCTTTTATTGGCAGCTGGAGAATCTTCTGTTGGACAAGGATGGTCATATCAAGATTGCAGACTTTGGGCTGTGTAAGGAAGACATAACTTATGGCAGAACCACAAAAACTTTCTGTGGCACGCCAGAGTACCTTGCCCCAGAGGTAAGTCACTTTAATAATGTGTAGACCTTCCAGACCCAAGTGCACTGTCTGCACAGTTACCTACCTACAGTATCTGCTTTAATCCTTCAGACTCCTTACCATCACTTGTAATGTTTAATGATACACTAAACTCCCCACTTATGTGGATTAATTGGATGGAGGGATCATCCAAATTAAACGAGAATCCAGATTAGTGAAGGAAAAAGTAGCCCTAAAAGGGGAGGAAAAACTTAGAACACAAATAAATAGAAAATTTAATGATATAAATAGTGCTGATTAAAATAAAAATGTAGATCATTTATTTAAAAACTGTAAAATGACTACATATTTATTCATCAATAGGAGACTCGGAAGTTGTACTTGGTTTTGAACATAATAATGCAGGTTTGAAGAAACTGTCAAGTTTTGTATGAACAGACTCATCTGCCTTCCTAAATTCCATGTGTCTTTTAAAGTATGTACTCGGTGATGAACAATATTTTTCATATTTTGATCCAGATTGACTGAAACCAGATTAGCGAGGGTTTACTGTAACGTACCAGCTGTTGATGTTACCTAGAGCCTAATGATAAATACTGGGTTTGGGTTGTAATGAATGGTGAATGGAAAAGATATAAGGGGAAGTGGTCATAGTTGAATGAACTGGCATATCCTTTACCAAAAGCAAGGCCCAAAAACTCTTTCAGAGTGTCCCATGTCAAGATTAAATTCTAAAAATTATTATTTATATCTTATAGCTATATTTTTAATATAATTCTGTGCTGGTGTATGTTTTTGCTATTCTTTGTTTATAACAATTCTGACCCATCCACATTTAATGACTTTCAAGAGAAATGAGAAGAGATTCCTAAACAGACTGAGGTAATACTGAATCTTTCTTGAAAAACTAATAGTCACTTAGTTGGTCAAGGAATTCTTTTCCGTGTTTCTTTACCATGTTCACATGAACCAGTCCAGTCCACAACCTCATACTAAAATTATTTTCACATATCGATTTCTAAGTAACTGTTGCCATAATGAATTCTTGCTTCTGGAGTTGAAGGTAACAGCAGATGTCTCAGTTTTGTTGTAATAAGATTTTGCCTATAGACAGTAGTAATTCTACTTGCATTATGCAGTGTCTTGTCTACTCTCCTGCATATTTAGTTAATATGATATAACTAACTAAATAACTACATGGAGCTGAGCCCATTTTGAGAAGCCGCCAGTCACTCAGCTACTCAAGAACTTCCCAACAGTTTATAGAACCTGAAGGTTCATTACCATGTTCACAAGAGCCATCCACTAGTCCCTATCCTGAGCTAGGACATTCCAGTTCCTACCATCCCATCCTGTCTCTCTATTTGAATATTATCCTCCCACCTACATTTAGGTCTTGTAGTGGCCTCTTTCCTTCTGGCTTTCCCATCAAGATCCTACATGCATTCCTCTTTGCCTTGATCCATACTACATGTCTTTTCTCTCATCCTCCTTGACTTGACCATTGCCATTATACTTGGCAAAGAATACAAGTTATGAATCTCCTTATGCAATTTTCTACAACCTACTATCACTCCACCCCACTTTTGCCCAAGCATTGTCCTCAGCACCCTGTTCTCAAGCACCCTCAGTCTCCCGTTAATGTCAAGAGACCAGGTTCCACACCCATAAAAATAACCACAGGCAAAATCATAGTTTTGTGTATTCTAATTTTTATGTTTGTAGACTGGACTGAATGGTAGCAAGCATTACCTGAATTCAATCTCTTAAATTTAATTTTTTCTTGCATCCTGTTGTGTATTTAATCAATATTAGGGTTAATTTCACGACCACACAACATGTTTTTATTATTGTCACACTACATGTTTCGACCTCAAGAGGTCATCTTCAGGTGTAAGAACACAGTTGCACAATCACACGCAATCACATTCGTTTTCCACTTATTTCGATCCTGTATCCTGTTCAGGCCTACGCACAATAATATATGTCAAGTTCTTCATATAAAATACAAGTTAAAATACTATTCGAATGTTAAAAGTTAAGATTTAAAATTTAAAAATTTTAATTTAAAAAATTTAAAAAAACATTCAAATGGTATTTTAACTTGTATTTTATATGAAGAACTTGACATATATTATTGAGCGTAGGCCTGAACCAGGATACAGGATCGAAATAAGTGGAAAACGAATGTGATTGCGTGTGATTGTGCAACTGTGTTCGTACACCTGAAGATGACCTCTTGAGGTCGAAACATGTAGTGTGACAACAATAAAAACATCTTGTGTGGTCGGTGAAATTAACCCTAATATTCAATCTCTTAATGTCCTCCTAAATCAAATTTTGATTTGTTACTGTCAGTCCAAAATATCTGAACTCTGCCACATTTTCAAAGGATTTATTTCCTGCCTTTATATTTTTATTACTCCTTACTTAATGTTTCCCTTTAAATGGATTAACAGCAGTTCAGTGTGGTTTAGAGCATGAAACAGTTTGTTCGTTTAAAATGTTGCCGACAGGTTCTGGACGACAATGACTATGGACGGGCAGTGGACTGGTGGGGTATTGGTGTTGTGATGTATGAAATGATGTGTGGACGCTTGCCGTTCTATAATAGGGACCATGATGTGCTGTTCCAGCTGATACTCATGGAGGAGGTATGTGCAATCGTTCCAGCTCCCTAATTACACTGTCACCTCTCATTTATATACATTTTGTGCTGTTCTGAGTATAGACATTACATTTTTGAGGAATCAACTGTTCTTATCTTTAGTGTCAACCCTGAAGGTGGAGACAGCAGGAGAGGTACTTCAGGGTCAGCCCTGAAGATGGAGACAACATATTGTTCTTAAATTATCAATTTACCAAGCTACACAGTGTCATAACCCGGGAGATCACAATGCAAACCCACATTGCTGTATCTGAAGCTCTGACAGCAGTGGCTGTGAAGGGTTCTGTCTACTGTGATATGATGTTATGTAGACTGGTGAAATCTAATCAGTGTTCCAGAGGAATGTGTCACCTTATTCAGGGTTAAGAGCAAGCAAGAAATCAGCATGAAGCAAGCAGCGCGCAACACCCTTTTGGCTCTGCAGAATATAACATTTTAGGAGCATTGTAATCATTTAAGTGTAGAATTGATGTAAGTGTTGTGTTTTAGACACTGATGGTTTCACACAGTCGTAATATCATCAGATACTTGGGAATTCCAAATGTGCTTAAGTCATCAACATTGTTCTATCCAGTACTAAGCCTGTTGAGCCCTGTTACAGGTATTACAAAACAGAATCGTCCTGCTCTTTTGGAGGTCTCCTCACACTGCCTTTCCCTTTTGGTTGCTGTTTAACATGTTCGCTACCAATATCTCAGTGAGAAATTTGAATGTGCAAGCCCAGGGTTTTTAGTGTCAGGGTACTCTTAATGCATTCATTGACCAGCAAAATTAAGGAACACACCCTTGAACTATGACAGACAGGATTCTGTTTGCCTGTATTGCTGTCTGATCTAAGTCATTTACAGTAATCTGCACATGGGAACACTTACCTGACCAACGGACAGATGTGGGAATGAATGTGTTAAGTAAGATCTTCTGGAATCGTGTGAAAGCTCATCCTGTCAGAATGCTTATGTAGTGATTTTGGTGCAGAAGAGTCAGTGTGTTAACACTTTGTTATAGGTGAAGTTTCCACGTACAATCTCAAATGAAGCCAAGGATATGTTGGGGGGTTTGCTCGTTAAAGACCCTAACAGAAGACTTGGAGGTGGACCAGATGATGCGAAGGAAATTATGGCACACCCATTCTTCAGTTCCATTAACTGGACTGACTTGCAGCAGAAGAAGGTGAGGGCTTGTTGAGGATTGATTCTGTATCCATTGAAGGATTAGTAATTAATGGCAGTGGCCTAAATTTTATATGAATGTTGTGTTTTATGTATTTGTTTATGGCTACATGAGACATGCTCTGTTCATGTTGCTGTAGTATCAGCAGCCAGTAGTTAGATGAAACAGCGCAAAATACAGAAAACAATATTGGAAAATAAAATTTGCTGAAGAAAAATTGAATCTCTACTAAACTCCACAATCCTAATCAGAATTAACATACCAGTTGTAGGTTAGCAGTGGTGTATTGAAGCAGTATGTTCATATCATATCTTTGGAGCAAATGATGTATTATTTCCAGTTGTTTTCTCTAAATGTAAATTGTAAAACTATTGAAGGTGCTAATGAAAGCAACTGGTATCACTAATACAGTTGTATCAGTGACAGACATTAGCAGCAGTTTTGTCTTTTGGGATGTAATGTTGTGTAGTCTGTTGAAAGCCAAATTGAAATTTTGGAGGAGTCACCTCTGTCTTAAGGGGCAAAGAATAAGGCAGGCAAGAAACCAGCTTATTCTTTGACCCTGAAGATGGAAGCTACATGTTCCTCCAAGTCTTCAGTTTGACTTTCAGTGAACTACAGGGCATTATTTTCCATAGGATAAAACTCTTCATAACCACCACTGCAAGATACTCAAATCATCCAAACTGTATTCTGTTTGAAGAGTACTAGAGTTTTGATCTCAACCCAAAAATGCCACTAGAAATGTGATAGTGCTGAAACACGTGCTGACTGGCTGGTTGGATCTGTAGACGGTTTCATTGGCAAACTATTTTTTCCCCTCTCTCCCTGTACTTCAACCTGCAATTTTATGTGGTAAGAGTTTATTCGTTCTTATATGTCTCTCAGCACATTAATTGGCACAAATGTGGAAGTGAGTTTTTATTTTATTTTTGTGTTGATGGATATATAAAAACAAACATATCGATGCACACAAAAGGGTGCATTCCATGAAGATGGTAGAATTTTATTGACATTTTGGAGCTTGCTCATTGCTGCTTGTTTGTTTGTCTTACTCTTTGATCCTGAAAATGGTGGCATATTCGTGCAAAGTAAACTTGTACCTGTTTTCACAGTTTCACATTCCAGAAAATAACACACTTCATATTAACATTATTTATATGAGAAAATATTGTAATCTCTGGAGAATATCAGCTGTCATGCTTTTGTCTCTAGTGTGTAACCACGATGTCTTGGCTCCTTTTCAGATCCCACCGCCCTTCAAGCCTCAGGTCACATCAGATACAGACACACGGTACTTTGACTCAGAATTTACAGGCGAGTCTGTAGAACTGACGCCTCCAGAGAACCCTGGACCTCTCAATAGCATCGCAGAAGAGTTAGAGCAACCATACTTTCAACAGTTCAGCTATCAGGATCTGGGTTCAACTCTTGGAAGCTCCGCCGCAATCAGTGCCAGCAGTAGCTCTCTTGCTCACAGTGCCACCATGCAGTGAATGTGACAAGCTTAAGCAGTTGGCTTTTGTAGAAGAATTGCTTAACACTCATTTAATTCTGTTTTACACACACACACTGTACGATATGAAATCGATACCAGTGACTTGATATGCACATAGCATAATTAAAGAGTTTTAACAGAATGTGTAACTTTCTTTTTGTGCTTTGCTGCATAATGGGGCTATGCATCATTCTCAAGTGATGGATAAGTGACGTGTGGCGAATGACTGATAACTATCCTCTTGATGGCCTAAGTGAAGCTGATGCCTGTTGTATATAAGGTGTGAATAGTGTTTGAGACTTTAGTGAGACTTCATCATGTATGAAGCAAGTGGATTGTGTGTAAGAGTTCTGGCAGTTCATGAAGATGCACCCTACATTACTAGTACCTCTTAATTTTATTTTCTTTCCTCAGTTCTTTCCCCAGTGCCCTAATTAATTTGCTTTTATTAAAAATTGTTGGAAATCCCCCCCCCCCCCCGTAAGAAGTCCTGTCCTGTTTTCATTGGTGAGATATATTGCATCTCGGATAATTATCATGATAGCATTTAGTTTGTTACAATTAGTGGACGTGTTATGTACCTGAAATTGAGCAAAAGTTCCCTGTAAGACAAATATATAAGCTGATAGTTCATTATTGCCTTCTGAATGATAACAGAAACCTGTCAGATGTGAATGTCCACCACATTAATACAGTTGTAACAATGTAAATTTTAACACATTTTCTGTCCAGGCCAGAGACATCTGTTACTAATGCACCCCAGGCCTCAACATTTTCTCTTCTGCATTTCTGAATGAACACACCTCTCCATGTTTGCATACCTTGGTAAATATGTAATTGTATTGCCTTGCTCATAGATGGAACATAACTACTTTCTGTTTTAATTCCAGACGCCTGGGTAAGTGGGCAGCTCATGGACTGAGTTACATGTAGCTATGTGATGGGAAGTGTGTTGAATGCATCACAAATTATATGGTGAATCAAGAATACTTAAGGTTATGGTCTTTTGGGATGTGGTGCCATTTAATTTCTATAAGTAACTACATAGCAGCCTTCATGATGTCACATCCCACTTGTATTTGTCTACCAAATTATGTCACAACACATCCCACTGGTACCTACCCACCAAACTATGTGACATCACATCCCTGTGGTACCTATCTACCATACCACATGATGTCACCTCCCACTGGTACCTACCCACGAAACTATATGACATCACATCCCTGTGGTACATATCTACAAAAGTATGTGATTTCACCTCCCACTGGTACCTACCCACGAAACATGTGACATCACATCCCAGTAGTACCTATCAACGAAAGTATGTGACGTCTCCTCCCTTTGTTACCTATCTACCAAACCATGTGATATCACACCCCAGTGGTGCCCATCTGCTGAGCTACATGATGTCACATCCCAGAAGACTAATCTTTTTATTCACATCAAATTTCAGAGCATCTGTTCTTATGTAAAGCAGTCAGCATTTCATTACTGTGGTAGCATTTATAAATATAATTCCTGCTAACATGGAATTCAAAGCTTCATCACTGCAACCTCAAAATATGCCTGCCTCTCAATCCGTGTCGAGAGACTTGAAACCAGTTCTAATATTTGTAAAATTGTCCCCATGGTTTAGCACAGGCATAGGTCTTCCTTCTTTCTTTATTCTGTTAATAATCTTTTAATTTTACTTGAAGTAACAAAAGGTGATACTGAATAGGTTAGTTTAGAGGTAACACTCTTAGACTTGTGTTTGGGAGGTGCTCAGTTTTAATCTCAGCTGGGACACAAACTATCTTGATGAGGCTTTCATGGTTTTCCCCTGTCCCTCCAAGCAAATTCCAGGATAGTGCCTTGATTAGTGCATGACTGCTTCCTTCCAAATCCTTTCCGATTCATCATCATTCATCTACAATCTACCGTAAGATGCTTTATAGTCCCAATATTGGAAGCGTTGTTACGTAACCCACAGAATAAAATGAAATGACCATGTGTGACATAATAACAGAGCACAACAGTTTGTCAGATTTCTCTGAGCTGAAAGTTCTTATTGTGGAAAATTTTAGTTCATTTCTTTATCAAAAATGTGTGCCAAAAGAACACCATTTTTATTTTCTGCATTAAATTGTCATTACATCATATTTTGTAATAACAAAATTAATTACGTGTTTGTTCCACATGCTGCATGGTAAGGAACCAAATGTTTTTAGAAGAAGATGGATTGTGAAGCCATGTATTTTAGTAAACAGGTTCTATACATCAGTACCTATCTACCAATCTTCATGCTGTTGCATGCCAGAAGACAGTAATCTTTATATCTACTCCCTGATGACCAGAAACTTCAGGCTTTTTAGCCTTCTGAATGTTGGGTATTCGTGATGATTTATGAAAATTTAACTCTGGAAGTTTAATGAAATTCTTCTGAAATCTCTTAGAGGCCGTGAAGTAACAGTATAGACGTCATATTTCATGCAAATAGGAAATACTATTTTTGATATTAAGACTCAGTTGTAGTTTTCCGTCTTGTTTTAAATTCAATACTGTTATAACCATCTTGAAGCAAACATCAAATTTTCACACATTTATTAAAGAACTTAGGTTTATAATTATATCCATCAGAAATAGTGTCACATACGTGGTGCAATCCAAGAGTTCCCAAAATATATTAATAAAAACTATTACATCTTACCTAGATCTTATTCTGCACCATCACCTTCAAAGTAGTCCCCTTGGGAGCCCATACACCGATCCCAGCGTTTCTGCCACTTTTAAAATGCATCCTGGAAGTCTTTCTTTGTTAGGGTGTTTAGTACCGTCTGCGGTTCCGTTTGAATTTCCTCAACTGTATCAAATCTTCGCCTCTTCAACTTGATTTTCATCTTAGGGAAGAGAAAGAAGTCACATGGAGCTAAGTCTGGCGAGTACGGTGGGTGGGGAACAACTGCCATCTTGTTCTTAGCCAAAAATTCCTGCAGAATGTAAGCCGTATGCGGTTGTGCGTTGTCATGGTGGAGTACCCAGTCGTTCATGCGCCACTTCCCTGGACGTTTTCTCCTCACGTTCTCCCTCAAACACCTTAGAACATCGCAATAGAACTCTTTATTGACTGTCTGACCAGGAGGGACGAACTCCTTATGAACAATCCCGTCAATATCAAAAAAACAGATCAACATGGACTTAACATTGCTCTTGACTTGTCGAGCTTTTTTTGGCCGAGATGAAGAAGGGCTCTTCCATTGTGACAATTGCTGCTTACTTTCAGGGTCATAGCCATAAACCCAACTTTCGTCACCAGTGACAAACTTCGAAAGAAAGTTTGGATCCCCTTGAAGCTGTTGCTGAAGTTCCCTGCAGACTTCCAAGCGATGCTACTTCTGTTCATTTTGCAGCAGTCGTGGCACAGACTTCGCCGCAATCCTCCTCATGTTCAGTTCCTCTGACAAAATTCATTGACATGTACCATAACCCAGGGTGTTACAGAGGTCTTGGATGGTCAGTCTACGATCTTGCAGAATCAGATCCCTAACTTTCGCGACATTTTCTGGTATTTTGCCCATTCATGGCCGTCCCGAACAATCGTCATCGTCAGTCAATGTTCGGCCATTTGTAAGCCATTTTTAAAATGCTTATACCAGTTGTAAGTTTGTGTCTGGCCTAAACTGTTTTCACCAAAAGCTTGCCTCAACATTTGGTGCGTTTCTGCAGCGGTTTTTCCAAGTTTGAATCAAAACTTTATACAGACACGCTGCTCTCTCAGGTCAGCCATCGCAAAACTGCAAACTCATGGAAACACAACAGTGGAAATACGTTCACCAACAATAAACCCAACCACTCAACTCGATGCCGCTTGCCACACTGATTCAAGAAGGATATGTGAGGAGACACCTAGCGGTATTTCGATGTACTCACAACCATTCGTGCGCAAAATTCAAATTTTGGAAACTTTTGGATTGCCCCACGTATCATGGATTTCATACATAATGTATGCATGTCTTCTAGGTTTAATGAGCTACAGAACTTCTTCATAAGTGGAGTACACTCATAAATTTATTTGAAACATATTGATGAATGCATACATCGTACATTGCAGAATTTTATAATTGCATAACAGTGCATTTAAGTAATAAAAAAAAGCTTTCTTTTAATGTAAAAACTATGAAAGTTATTGGGATTCATAGAACCAGAGGATACGTATGAAGTTAGCTCTTCTTTGGATTATATAATGTGTGAAGGTTTCTGTGGTACTCTCTTAGTACACTTAGGAACCTTACTTTCCTTGCTTAAAACATTTATGTTTACATACAAGCCAGTAAGAAATTTTAAGAGACATTTCAAGAAATTCTTTGAGAAAGTATCAGAAATTTCTTATTTATAAAAATAAAGGAGGAATTGTTTTCATTGTGAACATACAAATAGGTGAAATTGTGTAATATTAAGAGATTATACCTGCCCTTATCATGACTTTGTGTCTTGGATTACAACTTGTTTATACCTCTGACCA
Source organism: Cryptotermes secundus (assembly GCF_002891405.2). Classification (NCBI taxonomy): domain Eukaryota; kingdom Metazoa; phylum Arthropoda; class Insecta; order Blattodea; family Kalotermitidae; genus Cryptotermes; species Cryptotermes secundus. The sequence goes on from NW_019743656.1 coordinate 5,125,990, forward strand.
TCTGAAAATTGAGCATACTGTGCCATCTACCAACCATCCAGTTAGTGTAAGGTTGCTGTTCTCTTGGATGTGACACCATGTAGCCAGGTTAGGTAGTTACCAACTTTTTGAAGGAAATGTCTGCCTCCATCTGCTACCCTGAAGGTAGAGGTGCAGGTTCTTGCAAAATGGTATCTACTGAACAAGGCACCACAACGCAGATGGTATTAATCTTCATAGTCACTGATGTGAGGTCATCAAATATCACATGCTGTGAGATAATATTCCAATTTCAGTGGTTCATTTGGAGAAACATATACATTTTCTTATTGTATTTCTGTGATTATGACAGTTTTTTCTTGGTCCTGTGAAAATCAGATAACATAATGTCACATACAAATGTTATATTTCTGGACATTATCCATCATCCTATTTTTATTTAAAACACAGTATTTCAGAGACTGTATACTGTCTGCATGTGAAATCTGTTCAGTTGGGCCCAATTGATAGAGCTAGTGCCCATCTCCAGACAGCTGCAACAACACAAGACGATGTCCAGAAACATCATATTTGTATCAATGTACCGTTGTCACAAATTGTCAGAATATCACATATTTGTTTGTTCAGATAATACTGGTAGAATGCATTGTAAGTTGCCCTGCATTATTATGAATACAATATTCAATTGTGATGTCATTTTAATGTAAGAACAAGTTCAGTATATTGAAATATTGTCAGTGGTGGTTATCAAAAGATATTGTCTTGTCTTTGGGAACATTTCTACCCATTGTTTTTCTTTTTCTTATGTAATCAGTTCCTTGTCTTATCATTTTTTATTTTTACAATGTTCAGCAGCATGTAACCTGTACAAGCAAGACAGGATGAAAATTTTCCCAAACACTAATGCAACTTTTGTTGGTGGACTACATTCTGTAATGCAGGGTTTATTTCTTTTAATCAGTGGGTTTGGAAGTTTTTGAGATTCTGATCTTCCTTTTAAGTACTGTGAAACTGTATGACCATGCCCCTTTTTTTAGCTTTACTTGGCTGATAATATACAGTATGGAGTACATGATGTGTGTGTTCATGTTTTATTTTTCAGTCACATTGCAACTGTGTTGTATGGATCAACATTCCCCTGCCATCACTATTTTACCTGTATTTAGTAATAGATTGCAGTCTTCCGTAATGTGATGCTGTGTCATTTTATAGAGGGTACCCTGGTACCTCAATCTTTATTGTAGAAGATTCCCTTTTTTACTCTGAAGATGGAAACAGCGGGTTTCATTAACATTCTGATACATACTTACCAAACTACACAGTAGCACACCCCAAAAGACAGTAATGTTCATAATCACTGCTGTGAGAACTTTGGATCCCAGGTGTATTGGGCAGGGTCAGGAATTCAATTCTGGGAAGCCACTAGTGACTTATTGGTGGGTTTGGGGTTTGTGTTATGACTTACTTACTTACTTACGTACTCATGGAGCTGAGCCCATCTGGAGGAGCTGCAAATTCTGCAGCTACTCAAGAATTTCCCAACATTTTATGGAACCTGAAGGTTCATTAGCGTGTTCACAAGAGCCCTCCACTGGTCCCTATCCTGAGCCAGATCAATCCAATCAATACCATCCAATTCTCTCTCTCTAAGATCCATTTTAATGTTGTCCACCCACCTATGCCTTGGTCTTCCCAGTGGTCTCTTTCCTTTTGGCTTTCCCACCAATATTCTATACACGTTCCTCATCTCCCCCATTTGTGCTATGTGCCCTGCCCACCTCATCCTCCTTGACTTGATCATTCTAATTATACTTGGAAAAGAGTACAAGTTATGAAGCTCCTCAATGTGCAGTTTTCTCCAACCTCCTGTCACTTCAGCTCTCTTCGGTCCAAATATTCTCCTCAACACCCTGTTCTCAAACACCTATGTTCCTCCCTTAATGTCAGAAACCAATTTTCACACCCATGCAGAACCACAGGCAAAATTATAGTTTTGTCTATTCTACTTTTTATGTTTTTTGACAGCAGACGAGACGTCAGAAGTTTTGGACTGCATGGTAGCAAGCATTACCCGAGTTCAGTGTCCTCTTAATTTCCTCCTGAATCAGGTTTCAATCTATTATCATCCCAAATATCTGAACTGTCCCACATTTTCAAAACTTTTGTTTCCTATCTTTATGCCATGGACACTGTACCTGTATAGACTATGTAGTGTTGAATGATGGAGTATTTTGTGAAAAATGAATTGGAAAGGTTTTGGAAGGACCTACTGAAGACACCAACCTGGTATTTGCCTGGAGGCTCTGAGGGAAACCACTAAAACCTTGGCAAGGATAGTTGCGTACCTGTCTTGAGATTCAAACTTGGCACATCCTGAATACAAGTTGGAAATGTTACCCCTTGAGTTTTATAGTTAAGACTCAGTGTTTCAGTTCATGTGTTCTCATACATAGTGGTTGAGTTTGGAGTTAATGACTGCCCAGAATTTAAGACCCATCATATATATTTATGTAGTTTAGTTCCACCTTTTGTATATTTTAATTATAGGACAAGGGACAATAGCATGTGTGAGATTGTTTCATTGGTCCTTGTGTAAGATATTTTGTATCTTGGATTTTGAGGTTTTAGTTTTTTTTGTTGCCAAAAATTCTTACAGTGCAGATTGTGGTGCATGTTATTCAACTTGCATTGCAATGGAAGATGCTTGTCATGTAATTCTGTTTAATATATAAAACTGTAGCAACATATGTTTGCATTCATTCGTATGACCTTTTTAGAAAATGTTGCCTGTGCTTTATAAGGGTGCCACAGCTAAACAATTGTGAGCAATGGTGAAATATGTTTAAAGATTACTGAATACATATGAAGGCCATGTAAAGGAATTCCATGAATGATTGGGGATGGTGGCACTCCAGGATTCTCATTCTTTGCCCTCTCAAATACATGGTGTCTGGATGAAAGGTATCCAAAATAAAATAATTATATCTCGGAAAGCATTTATTATACACATTTATGGGTTATAACATTACAAAGGGAAACTATCAGAGTTTTATTCTGAGTATATAACTCCCTCAGTAAGTTTCAGTATGCGCTGCCTTAGTGGCACAACAAATATACAGATGTTCAACCTTATTCCACTTTGCTTGAAGCATGTAAGGCGTTACTGTAGCCACAGCATCCCTTATGCAGGCTTTCATGTGTTGGAAGGTCATTTATCTTAACCTGGTAGACAGTGTTCATAACATAAGCCTACAAGAAAAAATCCACTGGGGTTAAATCTGGCGACCTAGGAGGCCAAGCAATTGGTCCACCTCTTCCGATCCATCTCCCAGCCATGTCTCGCCCAAACTATTCCTAACATTGTGGCAGAAATGTGGAAGATGTTTTGAGGTGGTAACTAAGGCAGCACATACAGCTCCAGCATGTCCAAGTACAAATATCCAGTCCGTTTTTTTTTTCTGGAAAAAAAAACTGTCCAGTCAACTTACATATGACGTGGAGCTTGACTGCGCCAAATCCTGCAGTTGTACCTGTATACAGCTCCACTGACATGGAACGTCACCTCATCTGAGAAGCGCCCTTGGCAGAGGAAATCAGGCAATGTGTCAATTCTTTCTGTCATGTCCACAGCGAAGTTAGTGCATGTTACTTGGTCACTCACTTTTAGGCATGAATCATTTGAATCTTGTAGTACACTTTTAGGCAGAGCCTTTTGTGTAGCACATCATGCACTGTTGAACATGGAATCTGTTAAATGCAAGCTAGCAGCACGAATTGCAGACTTTGGAATGCAATGTGATTGACATTTTCATCAGAGGTCCCTGTCTTTCGAGGAGATCTTACATGCAACAGACTACCTGTAGTCCTCAGTTTGTTGTCCCAGACCTGAATGCTTTTTCGCGCAGGAGGTTGATGTCCATACATATTGCATTCTAACACAATGCTGGACAGCTCTAAGAGATTACAACTTTGTTAGCCACAACATGCATTGAACCTATTCTTGTGGTGTAAGCTGGACATTAAAAAGACTTTCAGCGTTTTCCTTTCCAATAACATAAACTAAATATGTGTATGGCAATTAGTTTCCAAGATATACATTTTTTATTTTGGATACGTTTCATCCGGACACCCTGTATTCCCCCCNAGTGAAGGTATCACTACTAACATTCATGTGAACAGAATGGCTAAGTGACTGTAGGGGAACAGAGGAAAATATTTAGTTGCTGGAGGAGGGTGTGGACTGTGTCAGTCCATGGGACTTTTTTTCTGGGGCTTCATTATAAATTTTGAAATACTATGAAAACCATGTTGTACTTTTCTGGGGGTTGGTAATGGCTGCATGGAAGATATGTACCTTATATCGTGGTATGTATCGTTCATGATGTGTATTAATACTCCCACAATTTATTGTAGCACCCTTCATTGACAGTAACAGGTTCAAATTCATGAACAAGAACAGATAATTTCTTTCTATAATGTGTTTTGTTTTCCACACTGACACTATGCGTAGTAAAGTGACTGATTATGGATTGAATGACTAGTGTTTGACCACTGACCCCAACATGTATTTTCTTTGTCACTGGGTTATGAAGACAAGCCGTGAGACCTACCAATCACCTTTCCTAAAGGGTAAAATTGCTGAAAAAAGAAGGTGATAACTTGCTTCCATCTACTGTGCTAAGATTAGGAAGGCATGGAACCTCGCTTACTGTTACATTCATGGCATGGTGATTATTGGGAGAATTTACCATTTGCTTCAGTACAGTATAAAAATGTAGGAGTGCCCCAAGATTATCATGGATAGGGAAATGGCAGAATCCACAGTAGTTGTAAATGTTATATTGGCCTGTTATGTCTAATAAACTCAGCTAGACCTGTGTAAAAAGTGTGAGATGTTCGCACTAATTAAGAAGGGCAGAAAGGGTAGGAAACATTTATGGGTATAATATTGTACCCAGTGTAGGGCCCTCTGGAAAATGTATGTAACATTTCGATGTGCTGCGTCTTATTTCTCACATGAATCGCATATCCTCTCCATTCTTTCAATCTCCGTGGCAAGCGCCCATTGATCGGCAATTGTCACTTCAGCATACCCTCTGTCGGTAGCTCATTAAACTACAGCAGAAACTGGAGCGATTCGAAGCCTGGGGAGTGTGCATGAAAGTGTCCATGTTCTACCGCTTATTTCAATTAAATGGGATTTACTGTGTTTAAGGTAGGGTCAATATTACATATTTTATAATTATTGAATAATATATGAGCAATGCATTATAGTGGAATAAGGTTGCATTGAATGCATGAATGGACGTATATGTTCTGTTTCTCTACCCGAAGATACAATAATGACGGCCGACAAACTGACAATAACGAACTGTATACTTTGGATGTGACGTTAATTGTGATGATAACTGCTTAATTGCGTTTTATGATACAGACGGTTGTAATAATATATTTAGATTACAAAATTTCCAAGTGGAATTGTAAAAGATGTGAAAGTCGCTGTCGTATAGGCCTAGTCGTTTAATTGATAGTAACAACGTTAAGTGGCAACTTTATTGTGTTAATACAATTGTGTAAAGAATTAACGTAATCCAGTGAATTGTCATCGCACTTGAAGGTACAATTGTTTCGTACTCGTCACCTGTTAACATTATACATTGGCAAGTGTCGGCATCGTGCGATTTCATTAATTTACGTAAAGGTCTGCCCGATTTTACAACGTCCTATGCTATAAGAAGCCCACTTTTCTAATTCACGTCTACTGAGATTCGCGATTCCAGGAAGCGGGAACATTGTTGACAATCGATGTTCAGCTATTCGTCAAATTAAGGCCTTGGAACTGCATCGAGCATGCTTTTACTCAGGCGTTTCGTAAGGTTTTGACTGGACCATGAAGTTTCCTATGGGGTGGGTAGCTTTAAGTTTGGTGATTGTTAGTGATTATGAATTAGTTTATTCAGTGGATGTAATGTAGTGAAAAGTGGAGATAAAGAATATTCCATCGGTAATGTTCGCGTGTCAGAGAGTAGCATGTGAAGTTACGTGTGGATTCCAGTGAATTGCCACCGTGTTTGTTCCTGCAACAGCGAACTGCCCGGCGCTTGGGCTCTGTTTATCAAAATGTTCATGTTTTATCAAAAGTACGAAATCGGTCCAACGTACGTATTATTCCCGGTACTCATTTATGTTAGAGGCTGAGTCGACCTCATCGGGAATCGAACCCTTGACCTTTGGGCTTGTAGCATAGTACCTCAACCAACTTTGCTACCACGCGCCTCCGTTCTTATTGTAATATAAATAAAAACGGTAAAGCAATCCTGTAACAGGCACATACGGTTATGAGACGTCGAGGCTCCCACATTTCCTAGACAGTCGACTCCCAGATGGTGGTGAGGTTGTCAGCCTAACGCGCTGGCCGCCCTTTATCCCGAGGAAGATTCCTGATACTCGTAGAGGCTGAGTCGACCCCAGGGCCATATTGCGGTTGGAAGGATCAAGTTAATTGAAAAATCCATTGACCTCATCGGGAATCAAACCTGCGACCTTCCGGCTATTATAATGCAAATAATACAGCCTATTTTAAAGACGTGTTCTTGATATAAGAAAAAATAGAATTCCGTTGTCACGTTCGAATGCTACTATTGTAGAACGGCAGCTTGAATATTAGCTTTGTTGATAAGACACCAACGGGTGTTCCGTATTTGCAGCCTAATACATGTAACAATTGAATTGGCAGGAGCCGCAATATCTCAGTCGGTATAGCGACTGCTACGTCCTGGATAACCGCGGAGTTGAAGATCAATTCCCAGCAAAGGCGAGATTTTTTTCTCTTATCCATAATGTCCAGACGACACCGGGGGTAAAGCGGCCTAGGCGTGGAACTGACGACTCACAATCCATCTAGTCCCAAGGTTAAGAATCCCAGGCACCATACTTCCACACCCCATACGTCTTTTTGGTGTGGCGATTAATAAATGCGGGGAAAACTTACACTTTTTTTTTTTAAGTTGAGAAATGGAATATGTCGTCCCTTGGCCGTTGGACAGGTTCCCATTTCCGTCTAACACATTGAAGTATGATGATGCTTGCAGTATCTCACATTAAGTAAGGTCAGTGATAAAGTGATTAGTGAATAAAGCGTTGGAAAGAATGTGGAAGGAAGCAGTTTTGACCACTTTCAAAAATCAGTAGACCTCTCCCGAAATTGGCCAGGAGAAACTGAAGAAAATAAAAAAGGTTAGCCATATTTCGGGTCTAGTTTTGAAGCCGGAGTGCTTTGCATACGAAGCATGGGTGGTACCCATTCGACCACAGCCGAAACCCGATGGAAACAGCGTAACGTGGGAACTGAGGCCAGGCACTCCTCTGTATCCTCTTTAAACAGCACAAAACAACTTGTGCCCACGTCCTGCCCAGTTACTGGCCTAATTAATTGTACCCGTAAATTGAGGCCATGACTAGACCCCATCTTATTTATCGCGTAATTCAAATACACTACCGAGGTACCCATGTTCCAAAATTCTCCACACAACCATAAAATCATACGCATCAACAGTACACGGCCATTACTGGCTACATCAGTTTCATTGATATTATATGGCCAGTCTGCAGTTTAAAAAATCAGTTTTCTTATCAGTCACTGTCTTCAGGAATATCTGTTCTCTGTCGTAACGTAATGGAATTAATATGTTTCCCACACACGTCTGTATTGTCACGTATTTGGGGTGTGTGACTATAGACGGGGTATGGATTGGATATTGGATTTATTGAATGCTTATGCACACCACTCGAAACTACAAGTAATTACAGCGCTATCGCTGATTTCTACAGTTTACAAATCACTACACGTTAAGTCTTCTCCAGCCTGCGGCGGCGTCAACAGCTGTTCCCTAGCAACGTCTTCTAACAATGGAGATTCTTCAGTCTCCCGCGCTCGGGTCTTTCCTGTCAGGCTCACATCCAGCAACTGAATTCCCTCAATTCCCTGCTGCAACTAACAACTCACAGGCTGGCGGCCATTTCACACAAACCTCCTAGTATTCTCTTCACTGGCCGGCTTTCAACAAAGTCAAAGTCACATTGCGACTAACGGTCAGTCAGTCAGTAAGTCTTGGTGTCGAGCCCCATCTGGGGCTCATGACCAGATATTTATTGCTGTTTGACAGTTACAATCTTGTTTTTGTGGGGCGGCTTCTTTGACGAGTGGATGGGTCTGTATTTTGTATATCCCTTGGGACTCGTGACCATATTTTACTGTCTCAGATAAGAGACTTCCCTTTTCGTCGCTACCTACGACTCGCAGGGTCACGGTGGAGGTATTCGATCCCGCCTCCACAGTCAGAGTCAGAGTCACGTTACCACTGACGGTCAGTCAGTCTGTCTGTCTTGGTGTCGAGCCCCAGATATTTCTTTTGTATGAAAGTTACTGTCCTGTCCATGTGTAGCGCCCTCTCTGACGAGAGGTCGGGTCTGTCATTTGTTAGTCAGTCTGTAGTAATTTGTCCATTGTCTGTATTTACACATATTTGCAATACATACTTATATAAATGTACAATATTTACACGGCCTCCGTCAGTCCAGGCTAGGTACAGCAGATTATGCCCTTTTATATATATATATATAAATAAATATCCTAATAGTATTAGCTATCACGGCAGTCTAGTCACTTGAAGCGCCTCCACACAGAGCACTCCCTAACTGCTGACTCCTCGGCACGAACCACATAGAAAACATCGCTTCCATTGTTATAGTCCAACAATACCTCGACTGTTGTATGCGTATCCGTTGACGCGGGAACCCGTTTACCGAGCAGTTGCATAGCGATAGCCTGGGTATTGCTGACGTGTTTACCGGCCGTTGCCAAGCAACGGCTGCTGTTCACAGAGTCACCGCTCAGCAGCGGGTCTATACGCCACAGTATAAAGAACATATACAGGTAATTAGAAAAAAGTAACGGTAATTCAGAATATTCGAACCGTATACTGAGCACAAGACACACATATGGGAATATAACCGATTCAATGAACACCACGAAAACTGAGAGGGAAAGGAAAACACCTAAGTACGTTTGGAAAAATACCACATATGTAAAATCAGTAAAAACAGACTGCACATGAGTGACGCATATATGGACATATATAACCCAATATTTGAAACATTACAAGAATTAAACACTAGATAGCAGTATACTCGTACACACCTCATATCTCTATCTCGGAAGATACTACAGCAACGGCTGGTCTCCGCGGTTCCGCGAAATAAAAATGAACCGCCCAGCCTTCGTGTCAATAAACCGTATGAGAGTTTGCCACTCCACTCTTAAAGCAAGCTTAAGTAGATATAACACTGTGTCCAGGGCTAAATGCGAATGTGGTGACGGGCTGAAACGGAGGAACATATCTTCTGGGACTGTATATTATACGAGGACCAAAGGGCAACAATGATGGACGTTTTTGTCTGAGAGCAGCAAAAAGAATACACAAAGTCCGCTACAGAGCTCTTAAGGCTAGGGGGAAAAATACCTGTGCAAGGCGTCTGTTACTTCATAAACAAAATTCATAAATTTATTTCTTAAAAATAAGTACGAGTATATGTACAAAATATTAATAGTATATATTTAGAATTATGAGATATATTAAAAAATCGCGGGGGTGACCGCAACGATAGAATAAGATGCTCATAAGAATGTGCTACAGAGGGCCGGATGGGTCACTGCCTAGGAAGGTTTTGTATATGTATATTTCTTTTTTCAAAATATAAAAATATTTCGGAAACCGTTCAGAATAGGACACGTGCATATACTCTTTTTTGCTTAGAATAGCCGATATTATGACCTCCTAGAATATTTACCGTTCCTCCTGGCATATCCTATATAATATACATGAGAAAGTAAACATTTTTACCTTCCAGAAAGAAATATCTTGGGATAATTGGTTGTAGGTGGTAGGATAATATTGAAATGGTTATTACATAAATAGGATATGAGATGCGAACTGAATCAACTGGCCCTGCATAGGATTCAGTGACTATGCTACGGCAGTGAAACTTTGATTTCTGTATAGGACTTGGAATTTCTTAACCGACTAGACAGTTTTTAGCATTGTAACACCAAGATGAAGGGAAAGTCATTTCTGAAAGTTCTGAAGTATTTCAATTTTTGAAACGTAGCTAAAATCTTTGACGAAGTTGATAAGCGTGGTGTTTCTATTTGTGATTTGTTTTTTAACTGTCATATTAGGGTGTCGTTTCCAGCGGCCCGTTCTGTTAAGAATGATTGATTGTTTGACGGGGGTATTTAAAATTAGATTCAGTTATGTCGTAAGCCATGCAGAAAATATACAAATATTTTAAAACACATTAGCTCATGAAGTCCTCGCAGTGTACAGTGGGGATTGTGTATTGGTTCCTCAGCTTTGAACCACTCTATCTTGGGTTTGATTTCTGTAGGCTTCGGAAGGCACCATTCTAGGGACTACAGGGACACTAGACGATTTTTGGCGGCGCCGGATGCCACGTATCTTTACTGCCGAAGTGAGTTTATTATGTATCGTGTTGGTATCCTACAGAACAAAACTGGAACCACGAAGATTACCGTCTTCCCGGATACAACGCCTCATTCTGTCTGCTTCGTGCTTGACTTAATCTTCGACCCTAAAGCTGGAGGCGATGTTCCTCCGAAACGTCTGTTTACTTTCACCGGACTATAAGGCGTTATATCCCAGAAGGTATATTTCGTCAAAGGTAAAGTTGTCCCTATGTTAAACCAAACATTATGCCATGAAGACGTATGCGGGAGTGGAGGCATAGCTCCACGCATTCTTAACCTCGACATTAAATGGATATGGCCGCCAGCTTCACTCCCCGGCCTCTTTACTTCCGGCGAAAGAGCTCACCGGTACCCATTGGAAAGGATGCTCTGTGGGCCACAGACCCGATCTTGTAGCGATGCAAAGAGTAAAATCTCTGCGCCTGCTGGAAATCGAACCGCGTATCTCTCGTCCAGCTTGTAGCGTAGTCACTATACGAATTGATCTATCCTGGCTCCAATTATTTATTGATTGCGCTAATTAATTAACGAAATACAGGATGGTGTAGATGATTGTCTTTTGGTAGTGTTACGCCGTGTGTTCTGGTATGTCACTGTATCCATCTTCAGGGTAGAAGAGTAACACCCAATCTCAATCCTCCCTCTACATTTAACGTTTTCGTCGTCGACTTACTCTTAGATCCTAAAGTTGAAGGCAACAGGTTCCTCTGAAACGTGGGTAACTCTCTACCAGACTACATGGAGTCACGTTTGTCGTTATTGACATGAGAGCCTCACATCTCACGGACTAAACTCATACTTGCAGGTCTCCCCTTCGTCTAATAAAGCGATGCTCATGCATGAGCTAGCATTACAGTCCAGGAGAGCTCTGTAAAGATAATTTTGTGGTCGTACCAAGCAATAAGATAGGCCAACCTAATCTATAAAGAAAAACGTAAAAATAGGTAAAGTTGTCTCTGTGTTTAATGAATTAAACACGACGCCATGAAGACGTATGGGGAGTGGAGGTATAGCTCCACCATTATTGAACTCGGTAGATGGATGTGTGTCAGCTTCACGGTCTGGCTGCTTTAATCCCGGTAGCCATTGAATAGGAGGGTGGGTGCGCCCCAGAGCCCGCCCGGACGCTGTGCAGTAGAGAGGAAATGCCTTGACCCTGACGGGAATCGAACCCCGGCCGTCCAGCCTGTAACCCGTCGCTAAACCAGCTGAGCTGTCGTGTGCGTAGATGTTCATGTAAAACTGCCGATATTGTCGAGTTTCAACTAGTTTAAACAAAATTCATCCACACTGAGCGACACGAATGGCTAGACTTCGCCGAGAAATGAGCGAGCAGTCAAACATAGCATCGTAACTTACCTTAAAATATGCATGTTCCGCAGAGCTATTTGCCGATTCTCATCTCGTGCCTCTTACTCGTGTTTGCGAGCAATCCGCCATGACACTTGGTTATATCTGATTGTAGGCCGCAGTTCTGTGGTGACGTATCCATTGTAGTATGCACTTGTCGTCTTGTTGTAGACTCTGATAAGGTCTCAGGTCGCATTTCAAGTTAACTGCGTTGTATTCGCCTCTATCCAAGTTACGTCACGACATAACCTTACATTTCAGTTTTGTCATTAGTCAGTATAGCGATGGGTTACGCCCTGGACGGCCGGAGTTCAGTTCTCGGCAGGGGTAAGAGATTTTTCTCCTCTCAGTTAGAGTCCAGATCGGCTCTGGGACCCACTAACCTCTTATCCAATGGGTACCAGGGCACTTTCCCTAAGGGTAAAGCAGCAAATGTGTGAAGCTGACCCCTCACTTCCATCTTAGTGCAGACCTCCACTTTCCCCATGCATCTTCATTTCATTGTGCACAGGAACAATGAGTTCAGTTGAATTCTGCAAAGGTGGCTGAGAAGAGATGCTCCTATAATTAAGTTGTGGAATGTTAGCCACCGAACAACTGCGTGACCACAGAAGCGGAAGAATCTCCATTGTTAAGATCCGTTACTAGGAAACGACTAGTGAAAGCAGACTGAGAAGATTTAGTGCTTGCTATGGTGAATTGTAACGTATGTAGAACAGTGATAGCGTTGTAGGTGCTTGTAGTTCCGAGTCGTTTATATAGGTGGTCAATAAATCCGTTCACCAATCCAAACCCCGTCTGTAGTCACACCTCTACACGTGACAGTGCTTTATAGCCTATTACAAGAAAGGTGTATTGAAACAGTTGAGAAAAATGTCAACTAATAATTTACTGTATAATGTATAAATGAATAAGAGAAGCCCCCCCCCTCCAAAATAGAGGAATTACAGCGGCGGGACATGTTGTAATTTCACCCGACTCTGCAGAGTTTCGAAGAGAGAATTCTAATATATGAAAATGGATAATACTAAACAGTGACCCGTAAAGATGTGAATGAGACCCGACTTCGAATGTAGTGTGCGAATGCAGTGCTGAACATACTGGTTTCACGAAAAGAGGACAATTCTTGAGTGACTGAATGACGTTTGGTCCAGAAATGTACCCATACCACAGAGTTTGTTGATTTAGTGACCATAACAGTTACAGAAGGCGACTGACGAATCGAGCGCGTATATCTCTGCATTGATTGGCTGGCCGAGTGTGTAGGCTCTGGCCCACACTCCTACGAGATTTGTGGACACCGGAAGAAAGGTCATGGCTGCGTCTAGATTATATCAAAATGTAAAAATTGGGGGACGACGCGTCCCTTGTTTCGTTACAAATTGAAAACTTCCTTCAGAGCCTGAAGTGACGAATGTTGCTATCCTTTGGGGGTGAGATACCATGTAACCTCTTAGATCATGACCAGCGATTCAGAGGAACCTTCGTCAGGGTAGAAGAATAAGCCTCGGTGCTGGTCCACCATTTCTTGCGTATTATATTTTTCATGCCCAGCCTACTCTTCGATCTTAGATATGGAGCAAAAACAGTTCTCTGAAACGTGGCTAACGATCTACCATACGACATGGAGTCACGTAATAGAAGATAGTATCTTCATATTGAACACCACAAGAACCTAAATCTCACAGAGACAATTTCGAACCGTTTTATCAAGTAATAAAAAGATAAAAAGTTGGTACCGCAAGCCAGTATATGTCTTGGCCTGTTCATGGGTGTGAGTACTTGGAGTCATGCTCCGACCGCTTTACCTTCGGATAGGAAGTTGGATGCACCCTACATCCGGGCTGGACACGAAGGCGAAAAGGCACTCATCTAGAATCGAACCTTGATTTTCTGATCGTCCCGTCCGTAGCCCAGCCACTATACTGCTCGAGCTACCTGGAATTCGGCTGACACATTTATCTCTCACCCTAGCTGAATGAAAATTATCCGTATCTCTCATTAGCCTTCGACCCTAAATGGAGGTAAGTGGTTAGGGTCACGGGCCGGCCTCCTTAACCCGGGGAGGCGGCACCCCACACGGATAGTGATTTGTCCTTAGTGGGGCAATTATATTAAGGATATGGCGATTGTAAATAGCAAATACTTCAGTTAATTGGGACATGCAGTTACAGAAACAAAAAACGGAGATTTAGAAATAAAAATAAACAGATTTAACCAAATAAGCTTCACACTAAGAACAACATTGAATATCAAGACAAGAAGAGATATATAGATAAAATTCTATAAGTCTATGGCTGTACCTGTACTTTCATATGGATCCGAAATTTGGGCTACAACTAAAATAATATTACAGAGATGGAAATTTTGAGGAATGTAGCAGGCTAAACAAGCAAGAGCCAACTAAGGAACACTAGGGCGAAATTAATATATTTAATTTAAATAATACAATTCTAGGATCTAGAACATACCTGTAATATCACGTTCTGGGAATGGAAGACAGACGAATTCGAAAGAAAGTTTTAACAAATAACCCAATAAGATAACGAAATGTAGGGCTCCCAGAGTTAAAAGCGGAGGGACCAACATACCCTTCAAGAGGACGGAACAGACCAAGCGTGGCCCAATCCATGGTGGTGGTGGTGGTAGCGGTGGTGGTGGTGGTGGTGGTAGTAGNGTGGTGGTGGTGGTGGCGGCGGCGGCGGCGGGGGCGGCGACGACCATGATGATGATGATGATGATGATGCTGAGGAGGAGGAGGAGGAGGAGGACGGCGACAAGGATGATGATGATTTTTCACTCTTCACGGGCAAGCAGACGAGTGGTTCAGCTGACTCGTAACATGATATGTTGTTATACGAATACGCGAAGCCGTTGTAATACATACGAAGAGAAATCTCTTGCCATAATTTCGCAAAATGTAAATTTTAAAGCATTTGGACTGAGATCCAGGATGCTCTTGGAAAACAGTAGAATATGCAAATAGAGGAGGCACTGTAGCTGTGAAAGTTGGGGCAGCGGTTATCAGACAACTGCAAGGGACGTCCTGCAGGATAAGCATGTCGCTCGACTTTGATGGCTTGAGGCATCAGCGCTCAGAGCGACTTCGCTCTTCAAGAGCTGGAAAAGGCTCGCGTCGTAACTGATAGATGCAAACCCGAACTTAATTCCCAGACTGCGAAAACAGACACGTCGACCATGTTGGCTGACTTGTGTTCAGTAAACGCCCGGTTCGAATCCGTGCCAGGGCATTAGCTACACTTAAAGTAAAAAGTACAGATATCCCTGTAACCGGCCGCGAACACACCCGTAGGGGTTTTAGACTTCGAAGCTCCTGAATTTTCTAGGCAATCGGCTCACGGATGGCAGTGAAATTGTCATCCTTAAGCTCCGGCCTCTTTTTACCCCCAGGAAGATTCCTGCTACTCATTTCTGTTAGAGACTGAGTCGACCCCAGGGCCATAGTGCAGCTGGAAGGATTAGGTCAATTGAAAAGCCAACGAACTCATCGGGATTCGAACTTGCGACCTTCCGGCTTGTAGCCTCAACCAAATACGCTACAACGTTACCGAGGTTTTTCGTGGTTTTCAATAGTCCTTCCAAACAACTGCTGGAATAGTATCTGAAATTATGTAAAGACCACTTCCTTCCACATCCCTTCCAATTCATCATTCAATAATCATCCTGCTATTCATTTGATGCTACCTAGTCTGAACTACTGACATCGTTAAATGAAGATAAAGTTATCTCTGTGGTTAATTAATTAGCCGTCATAACATGAGGACGTATTGGGGTGTGGAAGTATAGCTCTACCATTCTTAACCTTGGCACTAGACGGAGGCGAACGGCCAGTTTCACACCCGGAGAAGGAACTCCATGTACCCACTGCATTAGAGACTGTGTGGGCTCGGCACCGGTCTGGACGCTACTTCTCTTGCCGGAAAGTGATCCCCGATTCCTTGATCATCCAGTCTGTAGCCTGATGCAAATAGATAGTGGCATATTAACTGGTGTTTGTGTACTTGTAGGATGAGACTGTTCGAATCTGCGCGCGTATGGTCATATTGTGTCAACCTGTTGGTCGTAGACGCGAAAAAAGTGGCCAGAGATCACGGTATTTTGTGTTTGAAGAGGGGACGTCAGAAGCGCCAAAAGCTAGTTCACGAGCACTGTTTACTGCTCTAGTGAGTGAGACATCACACTGAATGGATGAAACTGTGCAGTCTGTGTATGAATAAGTTATACTAAGTTCCCATCATTTGGGATTCCGCGTACAGATTTCACGCAATAAAAAGACGTCTCTTCGTATTCTTAATATTGCATCGTAGCATCCTGTTGCACATCACTTAAGTTTTAAGCATTACAATCTCTCCTGCATCATTGGTCATCTTCAGAGGTCTCTAAAATTTCCGATGAATCTGATATGCTTCCGTCAGAAGTTCAATTTTGGTGATATGTCCTCGTCTATGCGTCCATGTGCGCATCACAGCAGCCGCGCGGTCTGAGGCATGAAATGTCTTCGCCCCGCTTGAACGCTGGGATCGTGGGTTCGAATCCCACTCAAGGCATGGATGTCTATTTGCGTTTATTTTGTGTTTGTGTCGTCCTGTGTAAGTAGCGGCCTTGCGACGTGCTAACTGCCGCCCAAAGAGTCCTACCGACTGTCTAAAAATTAAGAAACTGAATTGAAACGAAACATTCACGGATTCCTTACGCTCTAAGTGAGAGCAACAGACAGATAGATGGATGGATGGATGAAAGGGCGGACGGACGGGCAGGCAGACAGATAGATAGGTGGATAGACAGACAGACAGACAGGTAGATCAGTGGATGGATGAATATGCGCCCATGTTTCCTATGGTGATGGTCAGTTCTCTTGTTGTGTCGTGTGTAGCTTTGATGAATGTATTTTACATGGAACACCTGTGAGAACATAAAACAAAGGAACGAGAATGTGAAATGCGTGTAAACATGCAAAGACCACACCCTGAGAATGTCACTTCAAAAGTACAAGTGTTGAAGGGCGTATTCCCAAATCCAGTACACATTCGTGTTTTCCTAACTTGTTCTTTGCTATTTTTACGTAACCCGCCGACACGGATGCCCTCTGCAGATTACTCGTTTGTGTGCTGGATTTCAGGTTCTCACGCTGGGAAATATGAGAAGAGCTGCTTTCTCAGATGTCACGTTGTCTAGTGTGGTACAAGTTTACCAGTGTTTCGGTGGACTGTGGAATAATGAGGATAGAATGAAACAAGCACAGAAATAGCTGTTCTTTTGATGGTTGCCTTTTTCTCTTTTGCTCATTCTTTGACACTTAAGATGGAGGCAACAGAATTCCCTCGCAATGTCCGTAAGCTTTTATTAGACTACACGGCATCACGTCCCAGAAGATACCACTCTTTAACATCTTACGTGTTACAATATAATCACCGCTGACACGATTCATAATCGTAAATTATTTCCCTATGCATTTCGCTGTACATGGCCTAGAACTCATCCAAAACTGTTCCAAATGAACATCGTAATCTTCAGTTCTTGCATACTGTTGTGTGCTAGCAAGTACGTCATGGTGGTTATGTCGTGTTTTAAGGAATAAAGACTAATTAGTTGGTATTTGCGAGGGCACGCGGTAACGTAGTTTGTTGAGGCACTATGCTACTAGCCGGAAGGTCGCGGGTTCGATTACCGATGAAGTCATTGGATTTTTTCAATTTATCTAATCCTTCCAGCCGGACTATGGCCCTGGAGTCAACTCAGCCTCTAATAGAAATGAGTACCAGGAATCTTCCCAGGGGTAAAAGGCGGCCGGCGCGTAAGGCTGACAACCTCACCGCTATCTGTGAGCCAATTGTCTAGAAACTGTGGGAGCCTCGACGTCTGACAAACCTATGCACTTCCGCGGCCTGTTACAGGGATAGCTTTGCTATTTTTAGTTGGTTTTTGCTGCCTTACCAGGTAAGTCGTTATAGCGATGGGCTGGACGGTACAAGAGAGTTTTCTGTACTCTACAGCATCCAGGCCGGCTCTGCAGCCGACCCAGTTTAATTGTTGCTTATTAAGAATTTGTTGCCTAGCAGAGACTTTGTTTTATTGTTTCACAGTCGTTACATAGCAACATACTATAATATTATGATTACTCACAGAATAGACACGATGCACTGAAACAAAATACTCCCCGCTCGTCCGTGACGTACTATGTAACTTACATTCATGCAACGTTTTTGCTCTCGACGATTCGTTGCTATGCCAACATTAAATTGCTTAATTTCATAGCATTCATCACACCGTTACATTACTATATGAGTTCTTTATTTCGACATCGGAGGCTTCCAATAAAAGTTTTCCGACAATTCCGATTTTTGGCCGTGTTGAAGTTAACTTTGCTTAAGGACGTAAATGGATAAACAGCCCGCAAGTAACGCCATTGGGAGTATCGTGCAATAGTGCAATACATTTCAGGGCACATGTTTCCCAACCTTGCTCTTTATTACAGTCTTCTCGCCAAAACCGCAAAAGCTGCTTTAAGACGCCTCGAAACCCCATATCCCCTCTTGCGTCTTTGCACTTTCCGTTTAGTTTATGGCCCTATCGTTTTACTTCGAGACCACGTAAAGTATAGGCACTGCACTATTATCCGCAGCACATGTCTTCGTTATGTTAGCTATGACGAGATGGATATGAGTTGTAAGACCGGCTTTGTTCGCCTCGTGGGGCCTGGGATCAGTGTTCGAAACACTGGACTAGATAACACATTCAGGAACTAATGCAAAGAAAGAGATGTGGCTTGTAGATAAGCTAGACATGCAACCCTGCATACTGCATACCTATCGATAAACACTTTTAACCTAGTTTTTAGGAGAAGCCGGGATAGCTCAGTCGGTATATATTAGGCTAGGGCTTGGCAGACAGAGGAGTCTGGTTCCTAAGAGATTTTCTCTTCTCCTTAGCGTCTAGACCGGATCTGAGTCCATCCAGTCTCCTATCCAACAGGTATAGGGTGCAGTGTCCTCTGAGGTAAAACGGCAGGGTCGTGAAGCTGACCAATCTTTCGTCCAGTGCCGAGGATAAAATTGCATGAAGTTATGTTTCTGCTTCACCATACGTCTTCATGATACGCTGTTAACCCTTTAGAGCACAGTGGTTATCTTGTGTATATATATAAACACACACAACTCTTTCCCTAACTGTTTAACCGGTCGGGCTTAGTAGCAGAGAATTAATGTGTTTCCTGTGAGGTGCAAACTGAATTTCTATATGCGTAGTGTTGTGCAAAAGACGTTCAGTCTTTAAGGATTAATTAAGCACAGAGACAACGAGTCCAGCCGTTTAGGAGGAAAGTACATATTATCTCCACCTTAAGGAAAGGAGGGTAGAAAGAAGTATTTGTGCCCAGTTTCTACGGAATTCTGCTCTGTCATTTAACTACGAGGATTGATGGAAGTCAGTAAAAGCTCATTATAGCAGGTAGTCGAGATTCGAAGCAGATACACCCTAAATACAACTCCTCTACCTTGAAGTTTGGGACAACGCATTCCTCCAATTTGTCGGTGTTGATCTACCAGACTGTACTTCGTCACATCCCACAGTCACAGACTTGATAACTTCAGATGTGTCATTATTAATGACGGTTATATGAGGATTTTAAAAGAAACATTTGTAGCCTATTTCAGGAATTTCCTGTTTCGCTTACGGGCTAGCGCATGAGTCTCGAAACGCAAATCATGATACTGTTGAACTAAACAGTTCGCGGTTTGATGAAACGGACCGTCCAGTACACTACTTTCGACTAACCTGGAGTGACTGAGGAATATATGGGACGTAGTAATGACCTATCCTAACGTCGGGGGGGGGGGCAACAGAGACGCACGCCGTACGGCAACGACGCCCGGCGTTGATATGGCAACTACGTGCTGTGACGTCACAACGGTCGATATTGTGATGAAGCTTCATGTTTTGTATAAACCACTATAAAAACATCCCGATCAGGCTAAATATAGGCCTCAGGTGTCAAAATGGTCATGGGCTCGTTTGATGATGTCCGAAGACAGGCGGGTTGCGAGGCGTGACCTTTCCGGGGAAACTGGACTAGGAAGGTAGGTCAGGGGCTCCTGCGGTGTGTCACACAGGTCAAAGACATAATTGAAGGTACTGTGTTTCGAAGGCGACACCGTGTAGTCCAGTAGAACTTCATCGACGTTAACATGGGACGTACTGTCTCTATCTTCAGAGTCTAGGAGTAAGCTAAGCAAGTAATCGGAAACAAGGAGGGGGCAAGCCGAGTCTGAAGATATAGGCGGTACATCTCTCCGAAACGTCGGTGAACTTTTATCGGAGTACACGACGTCACATCTCAGAAGATAGTACTGTTCATAGTCACCACTGTGAGAATCGGAAATATAACCTAGTTATTCTGCACGTAATATCCGCATATTGGAAAACCTTCTGATGTAGAAAGCGAAGGTGCTTCGTTCCTCATCATGGCTCTTTTTGCTCCCAGCTTCATATGAGCGTACTTATCGTGCCTAAAGTGTAGGCAGTACGTTATTCCAAAACTTTGGTGAACATCTACCGGACTACACGGTGTCACAACCCAAACTACTAGTAATCGTCGAGGGAACCTCAAATCCTGTAAGAGAGAAATGGTTTGTGACCGTGGATGTAGGAGAAACAGTCTCTTTGCCCGTATGTATCTTGGTGTCCTCGCAAGGTCTTTGAATGTCTGCTAAAATGTTAAAATTTTGTAATATGTTCTAATTGTTCGCTGATAGAGCTGCAGTTTCCAATCTGTGAAACCAAAACTGTTGAACTCTGAATGTTTAATAGTCAAGTGACACATTAATTGAGGGGTTGGGGACTAAAGAAATAAATATTCAGGGTTTGATGTTCTCACAGCAGTGGCTATGAAGAGTTCTATCTTCTGTGGTTATAACGCCGTGCGGTCCGTTGAAAGTGAACCGTGTTTCGGAGGAATATCGCCTTCATCTTTAGAGTCGAAGAAAAAACTCTGCTTGCTACCTGATTTCACACTGGCTTTCTTGTTTTATTATTCGACCCTGAAGATGTAAGCGACATGTTCCTCCGAAACGTCTTTGTTGACTTTTCAACTGACGACACGGCGTTATATCTCATAAGATAGAACTCTTCAAATAAATATTTTCTAGGTGCATTACTTACCCTTAGATAGAATGTGTGTCAAAAGAAAATCTTGGAGAATACGTG
The DNA here is from genome assembly GCF_002891405.2 of Cryptotermes secundus. Taxonomy (NCBI): domain Eukaryota; kingdom Metazoa; phylum Arthropoda; class Insecta; order Blattodea; family Kalotermitidae; genus Cryptotermes; species Cryptotermes secundus. Next base: position 5,147,087 of record NW_019743656.1, read on the forward strand.
TATCTTAATGCGCAAACAAGTGGTACGGAGCTGTCGTAATCTATTCCATTTTCTAGTTAAATTCACGTCAGACCCGCTATGAAGTATAAGCTTCTCTTAGTTTCCACCCCCCCCCCTCCCCAAAGGTTAGAGACCCTTTTTAAAGTCGCCAATGTACCATTGCATCTCTTTATAATTCTGGTACAACTGCAAGACCTGCCTGACGACACAAAATCGGTCTTGTTGCTTTCATTGCGCCGCGTGTGTCTGTGTCAATTTCGTGAAAGCTCTAGTCAGGTCTGTACCGATGAGAACCCCTAGTATAGTATGTCTTGGCTTTTATTGAGAAGGTACCTTATCAAATCTCCCATCAGGATTCCGGCTGTCCTGACCTTTTTTTTTTCTTCGATTTCCCCTCATCATTTCTTCGTGATCTTAATCCACGGGGTAGATAGTCCTTCAGAACCTGACAGACGCTCAGTTTTCTTCGAATGTGACAATTTAACCGTATGACCTTTTCGATTCAGAATTGATTTTGAAACAGAATCCTTTAGACATATGATAGAGTACCCCGGGCGGATTCACAGGTCGTACCAACACAGGACAGTGCAATACCAACGAATGCTAAGATATTTCATACCCTGGGCGAGATTCAAGCCCACGATCCCAGTGCTACCTTGAGGTAGCCAGTGCCCAACGCTATACCACTGCAAATTTAGTTTAATGCGGAGTATATTAATACCTTCACATGCTAATTGCTTCCAGTATGCTTTTATTTTCTGTGTTTTCATTGTTACGTCTTGTATGTTTCGACTTCCTGGGAATTATCATCATGGACATGATTTAGTTAAAAATAACCGTTTATTTACAATATTTGTTTATAACTTTTGTCTATATAGTACAGTTAATTACAAAATACAACACTTTTTAATATTAAAAATAATTTATCTTATTTTAAACGTAATCTTAAATTTTGGCATCTTCTTCAATTGATTATGTAATTCACATCTCGAACCGTAACTAAAGGATGAATATGTAATTTTAATTATGAAATAAACTTTAATTATTAGTTTTTGAAGAATCGCAAGACCTTTCAGGGGACGGGTCACGCGGTAGCGTTCTTGGTTGAGGCACTATGCTAGAAGGCGGAAGGTCACGGGTTCTGTTCCCGTTAAGGTTATTGCACTTTTTCAGTTGACCTAATCCTTCCAGCCGCACTGTGTGCCTGGGGTTGACTCAGCTTCTAACAGAAATAAGTATCAGAATATCCCTGGGGGTAAAGGCGCTGCCGACGTGTGAGGCTGACAACCTCGCCGCCATCTGAGAGTTGATTGTCTAGAAACTGTGATAGCCTCGACGTCTCACAATCTTGTGGGACCCCACGGCCTCTTACAAGGATAGCTTTGCCTTTTACACTACAGGGAACACTGCAATACTGCTTGCCGTCTGCTTCTCTCTGAATACTTGTTTGACTTACTCTTCAATCCTGAAGTGGATGCAGTACGTTATTACGAAACATCGATTAAGTATACCAGGCTACACGGCGTTACATCCCCGAATATAGAATTCTTCATCGTGTTATTACATTTACGTTATTTAAATAACTGCGGCTGGCTCAAACTGAAGTTACAAATAATGCATGGGCGAGTTGAAGAACGGTAGAGGTCTAAGGTCAGATGTGGGTTGGATCGGATTGGTCTCTTTATTGTAAGGTCGGAAGTGTGTTTGGTTATACGTCGTTAATTATTCACTGGCTCAAGAAATGTCTTGCCTATTAAAGACAGTGCCAAACCCACCGTGTGGCGTACCTCGTTTCCACAAGCGTGGCTCTTCAAACCGAGTAATTGCTATATAATCAATCCATGTGATTGATTATTCAGCCTGGCAGTCTCTTATTACAGCGTGGGAACAGACGAGACACATGCTGCGAAATTACACTTCAGACGATGAGACTCTTTGCAGAGCACTTGCTAAGTTGAAAGAGGTCACTTCTTTCTAACCTCGGGTGATGTAAGTGTCTTGGTTGGGATGCTCACAGTATTAGCGTCGAAGTTTTCAGTTGGGGGTTCGGCTGCGCGGATGTATCTCATCCATCCGATTAGGGACTTTGACCTCGGTACCAAGATATTTATTATATATTCGAAGTACTTATTTACGCGGAGGAGGGATAGCGTACTCGGTATAGAAACTGGCTACGGGCTGTACGGCCTAGGGGCCGGAGTTCGAGTCTCGGTAGGAGAAATATTTTTCTCTTCTTCACGTCTTCCAAATCGGTTATGGGGCCCACCCAGCCTCCTTTCCAGTGGGTACCATGGGGGGGGGGGGAGAGACCGGGACGTGAAGTTGACTAGTCGCCAAAGTCAAGAATACGTGACTCTATACATCCACTTCCCATACGTCATAGTGTCAGTTAAGCACAGAGATTTCACCTTCATTCTTAGTTGGGTAAGACGGAGTCCATTTAGTACTGCGGCCACTACTGGCCTGTTGTACTAGCCCCAGATGATATATGATGGTGATTGTGGAGCAGTTGGTAGAATAAAGATTGGAAAGAGAAACCAAAATACTCGGAGAAACCCAAACCTGCCCCAGCGTCACTTTGTCCGCCACAAATCCCACATAACCAGACCCGGTCTTGAACCCGGACCGCCGCGGTGTGAAACCAGCGGCTAACTCCTGAACTACGATGCGGCCTGGCTTTACCTTTGTCCTAGTTGTCATTTACGAGGGTGTATTCCATGTCGCACACCCATACAAAACAACAGATAAAATTGTGGCTTTGAATATTTTACTTTTTAAGACAGGATGACAAAAGATTCTGAACTCAGTTGTGCTCAAGCATTCCTCAAAGTTGATACGTTCTTAACATGTTTCTAATATATCTTTCATTTCTTACCGTTGTTACAGAAATTCGCCACAATTCTGAATTCTCTGTTCATCTTCCACTGAGCTAAGTTGACTTGCGCCTTTGGAACCCTGTCCCTCCTTCCGAAGAGTAGACCCGACTGAACTTGCCGCCTCCTGCATCCATTGAAACATGAGAAACGAAACACGTGAAGTCCTGGAACAGGCCTTGCGAACTGGTTGCTCGCGAGCACCTCGAACCCCTTGGAAAGGTCTTGGGGTCCCGGAGAGAATTTTAAAACCTAATATCCTTCTTTGTATTCAAAAAACATACTCCAGAGGTTTATCATTGTCGTCACGCAATTTCACGTTACCGCACCAACAAATTGTAGAGAATTAACGTAAGCTATTTAGCAAGCCACGAAAGAGCAAGCAGTGATTTTGCGTCGGTGTATCATGTCTATTTTGAGAGTATTTATACTATCTCGATTTGGATATGTGAAGCGTGGGGTACTCGGTAACGTAGTTGGTTAAGGCACTGCGCTACAAACTGGAAAGCCGATTCCCAATGACATCATTAAATTTTTCAATTGACATAACCCTTCCAGCCGTACTGTGACCCTCAAGTCGACACCGCCTGTTACAGAAATGAGTACCAGGAATCGTCCTGGGTGTAAAGGGCTGCCGGAGCGTAAGGCTGACAACCTCACCGCCATCTGTGAACCAGTTTTCTACAAAATGTGGGAGCGTCTACGGCCTGTTACATAGATATACTTTCTTCTAATGTGAAGCATGGTATGCTATATAACGGAGGCGGTTTACAATCGACAGTTTGTCCGTGTTGTTTGTGCGAGATGGAGAGAAACGTCCTGGACGCATGTAGGACTGAAAAGGAATACGGGAGAAGGCAAGGAAAGTTAATAGTACAAATAATGAGACTTGCTGCAGAATTCTCAACAGGTGTTAACTCTTGTTTTCTCAACTGTTCACCGATGATCGCCAAACATGTGGCCATCTACGCTGTATCAGCCGAATCTCTATCCACTCGGGAGGAGTTAAATTGTTCCACGCGTACATTAATTGGGGGGGGGCGATTTCAGATCATAGTGAGCTACATTTTGTAGAGAAATTGACTTATCATTAGTTATTGTGACATGACGCAACATCGGACAAGGCGAAGCCCGACACAGAAAGTATAAGAGGCTTAAACTTGGCGGCGGTCAGGCATACGACCGTTCAAGTGACTAGACTGCCGTGATAGCTAATACTATTAGGATATTTATTTATATATATATAAAAGGGCATAATCTGCTGTACCNGTTTTCTGTTAGGGCCGCCCCGAGGCTCTATGACCAACAGAATTGAAGTAGTCTCTTTGAGACGGCAGTCGAAGATGATTGAGAAGGGATGGCAATGAATTCAGTTGAGCGTTGGCAGTCGGGCTGTGAAGAGAAGACTTTATGTGTGCTCTAGTACAGTGATATTTGGAGTGTTTGATTCGGTGAGACTGTTATAGTTCCTGTGTTAAAATCCGTCGGCAGTAAACGGCTAGTGAAGTCTGTAATAGACTGAGGACACCAGTGGGTGTAACAGAGAATTGTAAAGTGTGGAGTTTAGTGGCAGCGCTGTAATTACGTGTAGCTACGAATTGTATGTTTAAGTGGTCAGTACATCCAAACATCCAATCCAACCCACGACCATAATCACAACCCTAAGAAGTGACAGTATTTACACGCAGTGTGACAGAAGAATATTTTGAAAAATATTTTCATATGACAACACAAGGTACAAATATATACGTAATCAAAGATTATAGCCTTCTGGGTTGCGACGCTATGTAGTGCGGTATGTGGATACAGTGCAGTAGCATTTTATGCGAGGATGCGTTTCTCAATACCTTACATAATTCAAGACAAATATTCTCATAGGAATTGATTCTCGCAGATTTTTTGGGGGTGGGGAAAATTCGATTTTCTTTTTAATTTTGTGCATGGATTGAGATTAAATGCATATATTTTTATGTCGCATTATTTGAAATTCGCATAATTCGCGACGCACTGTACCAACATTTTGTAGGAAATTGCTCCCTCCAAGGCTTTAGTACTTGTCTGCTACACTACACGGCGTCACATCCCAGGATATTTCAATCACAAAATTCATTGCCGCAAGCCCCCTCATTTGTCATATTCGCAGTATTTCTATTTCAGGGCTCTTCTCTTTCGTTGGGCAACCGCTATGCATTACCAGCTTCACCCAATTGTACATCATTCACAGTAGGTTGTGGCCCTCCTGTCTTTGGCTGTTGGGGTAAGGCGCGGAAGAGCATACCGAGTGGGTTGGCGTAGCAGTAACGCTCTACACTCGTATTCGGAAGGTTGTTGGTTCGGACGCCAGCTGGGACACCGCCTTTCCTGGCTGTTTTGCGTAGTTTTCATAAGTCTTTCCAGGGAAATGTCGGGATCTACTTCGAGATAGGCCACGGCCCCTTCAAAATCATTTACAAGTCGTCATTCATCATTATCCTACCATTCGACGTTCTGTAATATATATACTGACATCGTCGTAAAGTAACCGATGAAAAGTATAAATACGTGTAGCTTGAAAAAGACATTGCTTGCAGTTTGTAAGAAGGGAAGTAAATATCAGAACATCGTCACAAAACCATTTTGTTTAAGTTTGGTTTCGACTTGATTCCGTAATGTGTTGGCAATCTCGAGTAATAAGTACATTAAGTTTGCTTTGCATCCATTGTACACAACTAAGCCTGAAATGCTAACAGCACGTAGTTATGGCCAAGAAGTTTACCAGAACAAAAGGAACTTCTCATGTCACTTAGCCCCTTCTGTCTGTCTTCTACACGAAACACCTAGGAGAAACAGACAGCTCTACACAAGGGAAAGTGTCATCGGTAAAAATTAAGTTATCCCTATGCTTAATTAAGCACCACACCACGATAACGCATAGGAAAGTGGAGGTGTAGATCCACGAATTCTTAACCTCGACATTAGATGGAGGTTACTTGTCAGCTTGACGCCTCGGAGTCTTTATTCAAGGAGGATGAGCCCCCGGTACCCAGTGAATACGAGGCTGCGTTAGCCCCAGTGCCTGTCCGGAGAGAGAGACAGCTCTGCTCACTCACTCATGGAACTGAGTCCTTCTTGAGAAGCTACCAATTGTGCAGCTACCCAAGAACTTCCCAGCATTTTATGAAACCCGAAGGTTCATTACCGTGTTCACAAGAGCCCTCCACTACTTTATATCCTGATCCAGATCAATCCAATCTATACCATCCCATCCTATCTCTCTGAGATCCATTTTAATATTGTCCACCCACCTACGCCTTGGTCTTCCCAGTGGTCTCCTTCTTTCCGGCTTTCCCACCAACATCCTATATGCATTTCTCCTCTCCCCCATTCGTTCTACATGCCCTGCCTACCTCATCCTCCTTGACTTGATCATTCTAATTATATTTGGAGAAGCGTACAAGTTATGAAGCTCCTCATTATGCAGTTTTCTCTAACTTCCTGTCACTTCATCTCTCTTCGGTCCAAATATTCTCCTCAACACCCTGTTGAGAAGCTCTGCTCCTGCCGGAAATAGAACCCCGATTTTTCGGTCATCCAGCATGTAGCCAGTAGCTATCCACGGCCGCAGGTGCTGTCCCATCTTCTGCCCGTGCCAATATTTTGCCAATCGCATCGCAACTGTTTCAGACTGTTGTTATTGGGAGGTCCTGGGCGAGATGGTTGCATAATGACCGGCCCAGTATTGATCAGACGAGAATGACGGTCTGGAGGAGGTTCTTGACTCTGATAAATCAATGGCAGGACCACTGTGGAGTTGAGTCTTCCCCCAATACTACATGACGGATTTCGGTCAGGAGTTCAATCCATTATCGGCCTGCAATTGGCAAAGTTGCAGATCGCTTGTTCGCTACGTTCACTCGTGAAGAGAGAACGCTACCAATGCCCTCAGTTCTACGCTTCGAGACGTAGCACTATCCAGCAACTTAGCTCATAGCGGCGACGCTTCTGACTTGTATTCTGGGGTTCCCAGTTCGATATTCGGCTGGGATATCAAGTATCAAGTTCCTCCGCGAATTTCCTCAGTGCGTCCAGGAAAATGTCGGAACAGTACCAGGCCACTTCTTCCTCGTCCTTTTCATATTTCAGCATCCACTCGTGTGACGCTACATGGAGAGCGTTACTGTCGGCGTGCAGATAAACGTTTCCTGTCGAAAGGCAAATGGAGTATGAACGAGTTCATCTTAAGCTGTGTAGTCTCGGGCCGAATCAAAGGAATGTCTGGAGACAAGGGGAAAGGAACAGAGAAGGGAAGCATCTCTGGGATGACGATATACTCGTGTTTACCTGAGGATTTCCGTTCTGTGGTGCGTTATGTAACTACGCTTTCCGAATTGAGACTGCATAGCACTGGATGGTAGGGTGGCTGATGAATTAAAAAACTATTTGGAAAAATTCGGCTTTTACCTTAACGATATAGTATCGTGGCATTTGCTTGTAGAAGCTGAGGAAAACCAGGAGCAGTACCACCGGTCACCTGGCCTTGATTTTAACTTGAATACAAGTATAGATTAGATCAACTTTTAACAAAAGGTAAAGATACCCCTGTACCAGGCCGGGGAGGGCCATAGGGTTGTGAGACGTAGAGGCTCCCACATTTTCTAGACAATCGGCTCACAGATGTCCGTAAGGTTATGGTCCTTAGGCGCCGGCCGCACCTTTACTCCCCAGGAAGATTCCTAATACTCATTTCTGTTCGAGGCTGGGTCGACCCCAGGGGCATAGTGCGGCTTGAAGGGTTATGTCAATTGAAAAATCCAATTACCTCATCGGGAATCGAGCCCGCGACCTTCAGGCCTGTAGCATAGTGCCTCAAATAAGTACGCTGCCGCTTGCCCCCGATCGACCTGTTCTGTCTGCATATGCAGAAGCCCCTGGACTGATAATATTCCGAAACTCCTGCTGTGGGAAGTGTTCCGGAGGGTGCTAAAGCGACAGTGTTCTTATTTAGAACGAGGAAGAAATCGATTTCTGTAATTGTTATTTATTCGTGGTATTGTCAGGGTAGATAGCAGGCACGGGCTATATAATTGAATTCACATCTTCGTATTCAAATGCACAGCCCGGACCTAGTGCCTGCATATCTTGACGGCTTTGTGTGCGTTTTACATCACCGTCACTTCCCACCCCCAACCTTAGTGTGGAGGTTCTGCAATGAACAGATAGAACAGCCGAGAGATCCAGATAAAAAAAGAGAAAGCTTTGTATTTGGAACATTAACCCCTTGAAGGTTGAAATTCGTATTTAACGGTGTATGGAAATCCAGTTTCAATCTCACAATAAACTGCATAATCCTCCCAGCCGCATTATGGCCCTGGGGTCGACTCAACCTTTAGCAGAAGTGAGTACCAGGAATCTTCTTGGAGGTAATGGGCGGCGGGCCCATAAGGCTGACAACCTCACCGCCATCTGTGAGCCGATTGTCTAGAGAAAATGTGGGAACCTCGACGTCTCACAACCCTATGGGCCTTGACGGACTCTTACGTCTTTTTTAACCTTTCTCACAATAAACACTGCATCTTCATTACAAAGACGAAAAGATTAATGTTGCTTAGAGAAACAATTGCCCTTTAGTATCAGAATAATTTTAAATGTTAAATCAGGCGGTTCATACTGTAACGTGAACGAACAGCTTAACAAGAGATATCAGTTGCTAGGCAGTGGCACAGTGAACACGGAATAACTGTTGGAGATGTGCGATATGTACACTTGACAGAGGCGTGACAAGTCCATCCTCTCGTCAGAGAGGATGTTGCATAAGGAATGTGACCGCAAGGGTTAAGTTGCAAAAAAAAAAATAAAATCTCTGGTCGTGATCTTCAAAGGGTTGGCGTCAAGACGAACCGATTGGTGGTAAACCGCCAGCCGTAAAGTAATTCTGACTCTAATTGGTTGGCGGGTGACCCCCACGTGGAGGCGGGTTTGTTTACCTCTGCCGTAGCCCTGCGAGTCGTAGGAGGCTGTGAAAAGGGGACCCAAAGACTAGGGTATAACAGGGCCATCCTGTTCCGGGGGGATATAAATAAGGGGAACTGGCCCTCCAGGTTGGGGGAGTCTCGAATCTGATACAGTAAAACGTGGTCATGAGCCCCGCGGGACTCGGACTGTAGGATTTCCGCTCTGGCGAGGGCCAGCAGCAATTGTAAGCGGCAGACCCGTCCTCTTGTCAGAGAGGCCTCCCCATATCAACAAACCCGCAACTGTCTGACAGTAACAAAAATCTGGTCTTGGGTCCCAGATGGGTGCTTGACAGCAAGACAAACTGGCCGACTGACCATCGGTCGTAACAACTTTGACTTTGGCGGTAAACCGCCAGTCGTAGAGTAACCGTGACTCTTGAGACAAACTGAGAATTCGAGTGCGTGAATTAACGAGTAACAAGAGTCCGGTAAATCCAATTGGCAGTCCACACGCCATGTGTAGTCATTAACATAGACAGCGCAGTAAGTACTATAGCTGAAGGGCTGTTGTCTAGCCAGGTCCATCTGTAGTGGCGCCTTGGCGCTCTTCAGAATGCCAGGGCGTCGCCTTATCACTTACTTTAAAAACAGAGATATCACACATAAATAAATTATAGCGTATTTAATTTCCGGCCCGTCTGTTCGAGGCGGAAGTATTATCCTCTTTAAGTACGTGCTTTTCGTGACCTGTATATCGTTCGGTCCTGTGTAAAGCCGTTAAGCAACACGAAGAAATGTCAGATGTGGCCGTTTCCTTCAATCTGCTGCGTGTCACATTGCCTCGGCATTTTTAGTTACAGGATTACGTCCTTGGTTAACAGTCGGTAAAGCGTTTAACGATTATAGTAATGTTTTGCGCAAGTTACAGATTAACTTCCTCATCCGACACTAATAGTCTCAATGTTGAAAGCGTCGTTAAATAAGCAATCATTATGGTATTTTGTTGATAGTGATGCGAATCTTTCGGGGCACGCGGTAGCGTGGTTGGTTGAGGCACTGTGTTACAAGCCGGAAGTTCACGGGTTCAAATCCCGATGAGGTCATTGGATTTTTCATTTGACCTAACCATTCCAGCCGCACTGTGGCCCTGGGGTCTACTCAGCCTCTAACAAAAATGAGTACCAGGATTTTTCCTGGGGGTAAAGGGCGTCCGGCGCGAGAGGCTGACCTCACCGCCATATGTAAGGCTGTTGTCCAGAAAATGTGGGAGCCTCGACGTCTCACAACCCTATGGGCCTCTACGACCTGTTTACCTTTTTTAATATGAATCTTTATGGGTAAGTATTTCATAGTTCTGGGGAGCTGGGATAGCGCAGTCGGTATAGCGACTGGTTACGGGCTGGACGGCTGAAGGGTTGCAGTTTGAGTCCCGGTAGGAGCAAGATTTTTCTCCTCTCCATGTTCAGACCGGCTCTGGGGCCCACCCAGCCTCCTATCCAATGGGTACCGGGGACTCTTTCGCCGGGAGTAAAGCGGCCTGGGCTTGAAGCTAACCACTCCCCTCCAAATAATGCTGAGGTCAAGAATGCGTGGATCTATGCATCCACTCACCCATACACCTCTATGCATAGGAACAACTTTATCTTTTAACTTTTATTCCATATTTCTTTAGCAGGATGCAGTTTACAAGCAGCTAGTCCTGTCTCTCTTACCAGAGCACTACACTACAAACCACGCACCTTCTAGTCGCTATTTGAGTCTGCGCTTTCTTCATCATTAGGTTCCGCAAACTCGTGAGCTGACCGAAGCATTTAGATATTATGGTCAGTGATATCTTCTGAGATGTGACGACGCGTAGTCTCATAGTTCGCCAAAGTTTCGGAAGAATATAATGCCTCCATCTTCGGGGTTATATCCACGCTATTTTTCATATTTTGTTACATCCTGTTGTGTAAATCGTTACAGATAATGTACTATATTTTTTACTGTCAAATAAACACTATTTCCAGCAGGCGGAGTTGCTGTCTAGGACGACATGTTTCGTCACATGTGTGCCATCTTCAGATCTGGTTTTTAATTACAGTTATTCTATCATATGCATAGCGTAAATTTTCCGTGTAAGCCGAATGGATCCACCGGTACCCTGCACGCGCTCTATACTGTATTACGATTATACAGTATTAACGCGTTATAGTTTGTAATGTTGTATATAGTAGACACAGTGTATAGGAGTAGCATACTGGTGAATCCACGCTATGCTTTCTTCTTTCTTCTCTTACTCCTCAACCATGAAGACGAAGGCAATTGTTCTTCCGAAACGTCACTAAACTTCTACTGGGCTACAAGGCATCACGTTCCGTAAGATAGTTATCTTAATCGCCACTGTGAGGACCTCAAATACAATATTTACTGACCGTTTATGGACCGCCTCTGTGGTCTAGTGGTCAGAGTTCCTGGCTACAGATCCAAATGTCCCGGGTTCGATTCCCTACTCCCCGACGGGGTCCATTCAGCCTCGTGAGGATAATTGAGGAGCTATTGCAAGGAAATGGCGCCTCCAGTCTAAAAACCCGATATTAACGGCCGTGGGATTCGTTGCGCTGACCAGGCGACACCCTGTCCACAGAAGTTGGCACTAACTTCGACGACAAACAGCGGTCGCTCGGTCTGTATAGTTCGCTTGCGGGCTTAAGCCACGGAGTTGGTTTATTTTGTTTGTTATGGAACACTTTGTTTCGTCAGTAAAATGTTAGATTGAAGTTATTTTTAATTGGTGATTTCATATACGTTATTAAGGTGATAATATGAAGGAACTGAACGCTTTGGTTGTGTAGGCAGAACTCTTACTTCGAATTTGGGAAGCTCCAGCTTCAGATCTTGTAACCATAAATTTTCGTGGTATTCCTCAGTCCCCTCGGGAAATTTCCGGCATAGTACCACAAATTAGGCCTCATAATTTTCAATCGTATCATTCGATTGCTATATACTCCGAGCTATTAATATCGTCGTTAAACAAGCCATAAATAAGACTCTCATCAAGAAGGATGTCATAGGCTGGACTTGTAGCACGCAAGAGGGAGATGAGAAATGCTTACAACATTTTAGTCGAGAAATCTGTGAGTTGATACAGGTTAAAACTGAGCGTGGACGTAGATTGCAGTCAGCTGCCTCAGAATAAGGCCAGGAGGCAGTGTATTGTGTATATGGGAAATGATCTCCCGGAGCCCATGAAAGGCGGAGAATTTCGCGATAGCTGAACTAACATCAGCTTCTCAGAACGCGTTTCTGTAGAGATGGTTATGTAATTATGAGCACTTCACATCAGAAGATCGCGGTATTACTTGTGCTGATTAGAGGCGTTCTGAAATGTTTCTTGCTACATGTCTGTTCACTCTCCGATTCTTGCATTCAAAATGAGTTTGAGAGAATTCATACCTCCCCTCACCCTTTTCAATACCAATGAGAAGCAAGCGAAATTCGTGCCAGCTAAGAGTTCATGGTCTTGGCACGGTCTCTTCATAATCAGTGAATGCCGGGATGTAGTTATAATCATTCTACAGCTCAGTGGCTGTAGCTTCTCGCTGAATTACTGAGGAATGTAATTCCATTCCCCGGAAGGACAGAAAATGTTACTCTTTACGTGTATCGTCCAGACTAGCTCGGTGGCTTGCCAAATGCTCTGTCTAATGAGTACCGGGGTTATTTCTTCGCGGCTAAAGAGGCCGGGGCGTGAAGCTGATCACTCACCTCCGTATAATGTCGAGGTTAAAAATAAATATGACTTTTCTCCCAGTCGTCCACATATTTTCGTAGAGTGTTAATTGGTTAGTTAATTATTTAAGCACAGAGACGACTTTACCTTACGATGTGCAATCGCCTCATATCTGTACCCATGAATGCCACATTGGGATCCCCTATAGATTTGTTCTGATCCTGTAGGTGAGTAAGTGCTGAAACAGAAGCAAAGTTGCCTCGCTGTTTCTGATATCCGCAACTTTCTTTTCATGTTATCAGGACTGCGACGTCTTGAGCTTGAAGTCTTGAACACTGAAACGCTGAAGATACCGCACACCACCAGTTATAGTCCTGAATAATGATTTAAAATCTCCATGTGTTCATATCCCATATTCAATTTTTGTAGTCACTCATTTCTATATGCTAGACGTATATACGAGGGAGTCAGTAAATAGGTCACAGACGGAAGTAAAACAGTTGTAATGGACGTAATAGGTTTTCTATGTGTATCACTAGGTAGCAGCACAGTCCAGCTTCATGACAGTCTAGTTAGCAGACCCGCATGCGCATGTTCAGAGGCTGGTGTCAGTAGTCAAAATGGCGACCTGATTAAGGAGTATACTACTGAAGAGCAGCGTTTTGTTGTGCGATTTTTTGGGCAAAATGAATCAGTGTCAAGTATATTCACAAAGACATATTTACTACGGGAAGTGTTTTGTAGAGTAAAGCGATTCACAGCTGGGTGGCAAAGGTTTCACTGATGACGAAGAGGTTGAAACTGAGGTGCGGAAGTGGCTGAGACAACAGTCAAAAGACTTCCGTGTTGCGGGTTTCGACGCACTAGTAAAGCGATGGCATAAATGTATCAGTGTTGACGGAGGATGTGTCGAGAAATAAATGTTTTTTCCAGGTCCCAATATCACATATTTTATGTTTTATATCCATTTGTGACGTATTTACTGACTCTTCTCCTTATTTATTTATGAAATCCTATCATCCCTCACCCCATAACGAAACCCCACCACTGGGATTAGCCCTTATCAGCGCACGTCGCCGAATATGGTATGGTAATTTTGTCCGTGTGCTTAATTAAGCACCACGCCATGAAGACTTTTGTGGGGGGTGAAAGTATAGCTGCACCATTCTTGACCTCGGCACAAGCTGGAGGTGAGTGATCAGCTTCACGGCCCGGGGAAAGAGGAGCCCCCGGTACCCATTGTATATGAGGCTGTGTGGTCCACGGTATTGAAGTACAGAAAAATATTTTCCCCTGCCGGTAATCAAACCCTGGCTGTTCAGCCTGTCGCTATACTGACTGGTCTATCCAAGTTCTCTACATCACCGTATAAACTGACTAAAATAGAGCAAAGTCCTTCAAGAATTTTATAGAACTCAGAGGTTCAATACAGTTTTCACAGCAGCTGGTCACTGGTGAATATTCATAGCCAGATGAATCCAGTAATCTTCCAAAGCTCTTTCTCTAAGATCCGTTTTAATAATATCCTCCCATCTACTCGTAGACTTCCGAGTCAGTAGCTCAGACTGTGTAGCATGAAGGAACCCATTGTTTTTTTTGGGGGGAGGAACATAATTCGAATCGCTGATTTATAGACCCACAACCAGATAATAATTATTATGTTCCTTAGTGCATGGTCATGGAACGAGGTTAGTTGTGTGAATGGTGATTCTGTATCTTGCGATGCCGTATGTATGTCCCTGATAGTATTATACAGAGTGCTTCACTCGGAGTTCCACCCCCAAATTATTAATTTATAATTCACGCGATAATGTACCGATGAAAACGAAAGCAAATGTGTGTACCTTGCAATTCTAGTACGGTGCCTGCCTGTCCGGTTCGCGCCATTTCCTCCAATCTTTGGTTCCACGTATATGTGACGGAATAATATGCACCAGTGGTTCACAAAATTTTGACATGATGCCCCCTTTTGGTTTTCACCGAACTCTCGTGCCGTTTACCCAACTTTTTTGTTGATATAAATGTAACGGTTTGCAGTCCTATTGGTATTAGTTTATATGGTGATATGGTGACTTGTAATTAGTACACCACAACAAACTGAATAAAATAATTCAGTTTGTTATAATGAAATGTTGCACAGTGCTTTTTATTTAGCGACGAATAAAGTCTAAAAATGTATAAATTTAATCTAATGTATTTTTATATCTGGATTGAGAGTTCTACTGATTGGTTGCGGAAGAGATGATTAAATTCAGAATATATATATATATATATATATATATATATATATATATATATATTATTTCGGCCAGGTTTCTCATTAAAAATTAAACTTCTCCTCATGGTATCCCTTCAAGGGGCATGCCCCCCAGATTGGAAACCACTAATATATACAGTTGAGTGTATACATAGAATATCGTGTCAGCCTATGTCTGCAGGTGGGGGAAAACAAATCTCAGCATTTTGTGTAAGTCACTTGTATCCACATATATCTTATACCTGCCATGCTTAACTATCTTTAGTAAATATTTTCATGATTTGTAATTATTAATTCGGAGCCTCCTCCAAATGAATCAGCCTATATTATTTCAGGCAGGCAGCCCAACTGAGTAGCTCGCTCGTGGTTCTTGAACGGTTGTCAATGTGTTTCAGAGATGTGTTGCATGACACTAAATAACTGAGGCTTCTCCTGGTACAGGGCTGAAAAAAGATGCAGCGGTTGGCCTGACATGGAATGTTGAGTTCACGCTATGGCCTCATCGGCTCCCAAGTCGAAGCTGTGCAGCTACAAACAGCGGCGTATGGGACCCGCGCCCTTTGCCTCATTTGAGGACTTAAGCGACGACGTGGAGAGCCCCGAGGAGAAGCAGCCTCAGGCCCGGCCCTTGCCAGGGATCAGGGAAGACGTGACTCTCATCTCACCCGGCTCTGCAGGAGGTGGGTTGCAGACACCGTCCACGCCTCGGATAGACATCTCGCGGGCAAGCAGTTCTTCTCACCACGACAGCAATAACAGCAGGGACAGCTCCCCAGAGAGGGAGCTTTTCGAAGGTATAGCAAGACTGAGGTAACGTGTAGTTCTTGCTTAAAAGTAAATGAAGTCAAATTTGTTCCTCTGTTTAATTAAGCACCACGCCATGAATACGTATGGGATTGTGGTGGTATAGCTTCATGCATTCTTAACGTTGTCAGCTTGACGCCCCGGCAGTTTTATCTCCGGGAAATATCTCTGGTACCTTTTGGATAGGAGACCGCGTGCACCCCAGAGCTGGTCTGAATTCTATGGAGAAGAGAAATATATCTTGCCCCTATCGGGAATCAAACCCCTGATTCTCGGTTGTTCAGCCCATAACATAATCACTATACAGATTGTCTGAACTATGAAAAAATATTCTGGAAATTTTACTTAGGATTTGTGGTGGACATAGTGGCACTGGAGCAGGTTTTCTTTGAGTACTTCCATTTCTCTTGCCAATTTTCATATTGTTGAATGCTCCATTTCCCTCATCTATCATCCAAGGCTGATCCAGTGGGCTCATTTGTGGCCTAAATTCTTAGGGACTTAGTCCCACACCATCCCAACCCATGAAAGAAAAGGGACGGATGTGTGTGTTACAGACAGAATTTGGGAGGAAGTAACAGAGAAATTCGTCGGATATTCTGCAAAATAGCCAAAATGAGAGGTGCCGCGAGGGCGCTGTCAATATAGTACTAGCTTGGGACTGGATAACCAAGGAATTTAGGTTCGATTCTCAGAGGGGCAAGATATTTTTCTCACCACAGCATCCTAACTTCCTATGGGGCCCACCCAGAATTCTGCACATTGGGTTTGGTGCTAAAACGTCCGGAGCGTGAAACAGGCCACTCAGTTCCGTCTGGTACTAAGGTTAAGTAAGCATGGAGCTATATTTCTGTGTCCCCATGGCGTGATGCTTCAATATTGAGAGTAATAAGGTTACCAGTTTATTGCAACCAGGAGATGTATTAGAGTCCTGAGTACTGTAAAGTAGCAGACAATTTAGAAAATACTGAAAGTTGATTATATGGGTTCTTAGTGACAGCAATGTCTGGGGCAGAAGTGACATAATATTGAGGTAATAATTAGCTTCCTATATTTGTATTCTTTGAAATTGTTTTACACTCTACAGGTTACTAATTCTGTTCATAGTGGACTGTTTAACAATAGTTTCATTGCATAAAGACGCTGTAGCAATGGGTAATCTGATGAGTGATAAATTGGAAACATTTGACAAGAAGCAGTCATTGCTTGTTAGGGGGACTGAGAAAAACCACAAGAACCTTAGGATGTCCCAGGTTAGATTCAAACAAAGCACCTCCTGAGAACAAGTTCAGAAGATTACTTTTAGATGAAGCTGTTAAGTTTCAGTTTACTGATGTTCGTGCTATCTTTAACGCTAAAGCACACTATCTGAAGAAAGAGATCTTTATTTCATTGGAGTAACTGCTGTAGCATGATCTCAAGACAGTTATATGGAATTACCATGGAAAGTACACATTGTGTTTCTACAGGTTCCGGTGAACGATCAGGTGCCAAGCTCGGACTGGGTTTCAAGGAGGAGGGTGCAGCTGATTTACGATCGAGCACAGAGGAGCTGGACTTCCACGAAGAACATGGCACAGTCACAGAGCGCGAGACACAGCGACGACGGGAGCGGCGGCTTGCGAGACAACAGCAGCAGCAGCAACAGGCGTCAGTGTTCAAATATGAACTGGAGGCCCAGAGTGAGAAGGAACGCAAGGACTCAGCCTGCAGTGATGTAGCACTGCTCTCCATCAGTGGCCGCACCAGTCGCCTGTCCTCCATTGGCTCTGGTGGTTCAGGTGCCTCCCACATCTCTGGAATGTCGCATCTCTCCGTGGTGTCTGGCCAGTCTATCACTTCCAGTGGGCGCTCCCCTTCCCCCCACAAAATGTTGCTGGAGACCTCTTTCTGTGGCAGCAAGCCCATCCCCACACAGAGTATAGATATAGAGTCACCACCCAATAAGCATGAGACGGAGTCCCTTGAGAAGGCACTGCTGTCCAGACAAGTTGATCCAACCATAGCCATTGTTGGGGATGTAAGAGTCAAGGAGGCTGTGAAGAAGAAGAAGACTATAGCCGAGGCCAAAGAGACGCCACGAGTGGAGCATGTGCAGAAAAAGTCTGAACCTGAGGACAGAGCCATGATAGACAAAGAGACAGTGCGCATGGAGGATGTGCAGAAGAAGAGAATGACTGAAGAGAGAACTTTGAGAGAAAAAGAGCCACCTCGCATGGCATTTAGAAATGAATGGCAACTAAGAGACCGTGATGAGTGGGGCCCTCACACAAAGCAGAAGCCTGTGACATTAAACCTGTCAGAGCAGGGCAAGAAGCCCATCACCTTCTCACAGCTGGTGCAACAGCAGCAGCATCAACCAGCTGAGGTGACTCCATCTGCTTCTCCAAAACTGTCACGCCATGTGGCCCACAAGAAGACTGACGACAGTGGATCGCGGACTCCCTCTCCATCTTCCACCTCTCGGAAGAGCTCTTTCACGAACTTGTTCAAACGCAACGAGAGTGGCGTTCCAAGTCCAGAGTCACCTACTGTGGTGTCAAGTAAGAGGAAGTCAAGTGGCCTCTCCACAATTTTAAAAGAGGCGAGTGAGGGGCTGCGGGAGAGGAGCCGGTCCCGTAGTAAGAGTCGTGAGCGTGTCACATCAGGTATGACAGTGGCGCCCTCTGACACCAAAGGAAAGAAGGACAACAAGAACAAGAGTGTATTCTCATCGCTCTTCAAGAAGCGTGATCGCAAGAAGGGGACAAAAGACTTAGAGGGAGATGTTGTGTCACCTGTGGACCTCTCTTCACCTGACCAGAAGTTATCTATTATAGAACCAATTGGCAATGTAGAATTCACATTCAACTCAGACGGGAACTATCAACCCTCAGAGTATGGCATGATCCGTGCAGGGGAGAGGCAGCGACTCAGGTTATCACAAGAGCATGAGGATCGTGTTTCCAGAGAGGCTCGTGTGGTTTTGGATGGTAGTGCAACCAAAGACGATCATGCTCTCCGTAAAGATCATGCAGCCAAGAATGATCATTTTGCTGTAAATGACTTGTCTAGTCGAGAGGATCGTGTAGCTAAAGTTGAACTTGCCTCTCAAAATGGCCGTGTTGCAGAAGTTGTTATTACACAAGGTGACCGCAATGGCAGAGCTGATCTTGCCAATCAGAATGGCCGTGTTGTTAAAGTTGATTGTGTTGCTAGAATCGACCATGTCAGTACAGATGACTGTCTAACGAAAGAAGATCATCATCCTCAAAATGAGAGTTTGCTGCCTTCTGAATCAGTAATGCTTCCAACTCTGTACCAGGATGAAGTGGCCCGTGGCCACACTAATTCACTAACTCTGGCCAACTCACAAAGCCAATCTATGCCTTCTCAGGAGGATTCCAAAGTGACAGCACTGGTAGAGGTACCAGATTCTACCAGCAAAACGGACCACCACTCCTCTGAGTCTGAGAGGGACTCTGAAGTGGAGTACCTAAGCACCAAGAAGAAGAAGAAAAAGCAACAACATCAACCAGAGATAGAGCCTGAAGAAGAGGACCATGAGCGGAAAGGCCTGGTGGTACAGCAGGATTCGTTTGAAGAAGAATTACCTTATGTACCTACCACATTGCCACAGGAGCGATCCGTGGCTGTGCCCATGGTTCCCATCAAACAGCGCATAGCTGAAGTGAAGACTTGCCCCATTGATCGCCCACGAAGCACCACACCCATCAATCCGTCCCTGCTAGATGACTATGTGCAAACTGAAGATGTTCGTGAACAGGCTGTCGAGAAGATGCGGATCTGTCTCCCACGAGAGGATTCTGTTAGTGGGCGAGCCAAAAGTCCACGGCGCATTACCAAGACCTGGTTTGAGTTTGCTGAGCAAGGTATGTAGATATTATTAAACATCTCTGTACATACAGTTAAATACTTTGTGGGTTTGTGAGCTGCAGTATACATGCACAATGCAGCAGGCAGAGGGCAACTGTGAAAATGTGTCATGTGTATGAGTGACTATAGATGGGGTTTGTATTGGTAATTGGATTTAGTGAACATTTAAAGATCGCATCTACAAGTAACTATAATGCTGTATAGCGCTGGCATGTCCCGCATAGAGAGCACTGCTTCTCGCAGCTCTCCTATTTTTGCATGGTGTCACCACGGATGTGACGTGTTCCTTTGTTGCCTATGCAATCATTGTTATGCTGATAAGTTTCTTGCTGTGCCATAACCTAATAACTGCTCACTACGTGTTACATTACTCCCTCCTTAAGACTGTTTGTCCCAAATAACCTACAGGCATACTGCCATTTCTTCTTTTCCAAAGACTTTGCTTGTGACATCTGTGATTTGCCTCACCTTCCTTCCCTGTGGCATGGTTCTCACGGTGATTACTCCTCAACTGCTCCTGATGCTCAATCCTTAAGGACATTCATCCCAGGCGGTTCCCTGATAAGATGCGAATTGGTCCAGGTGTAATACCATCATCTTCTTTTTCGGTCGATGCAAGAAAAACTCCCAAGGGTGGCTGGCGCTCCTATATCTCTGACTCTTCAACTGTGAGTAGTCTCATGTGTCACTTGAATTGTGGCCAGCTCCACCACAATGTCTTATCATTCATTTTTAGAATTTTCATGGAAGACCCAACTGTGAGCTTGACAACCTGCAGCGCTATGGTCTACTCGTATATCAGGGCCTCGTTGACTTTTCTCTTTTTGAGCTTTTTCTTGTTTCCCAAGCTTAGCCGCTGTTTCAGGCCTCAGTTGCTTTTGCTATTGTTGCATTTCTGCTGCACCCAATATCTCTTCTTGAACTTCAGTCCACTGGGGTTCTTTGTACAGAATTGTCCCTGGTCTGTCTTTTCCAATGGTTCCGGTACACCAAAGCTGGTCTCTGGTCTCCTGATCTGTCCTCCAGTGCTCTGATAGTCTCCACTGTGACCATTCCCTTAGGGGCTTCCAGATGCGCCAACTGGAACTCTATTTCTTCTGGGATTTCTGCCAAATCCATGACCTCCATCTTTCCCAGACAGGCCTCCATCATGGTCTCTATTTTTCCTTGACCGGCTTTCATTATCACCTTCAACTCCTTGTGATGAGAGTGCTTCGATTTTGGTTCCCAGCCTTTTTAGATTGGCGTTTGTTCTTTCTTGCATGTCCTTAATTTTGGCCAGCCGGCATTCCAGTATGTGTTCCATCTTCGTAGTGTGGCGATTTAATTACACGATGCAATTTTCAATTCAATATTGATAACTCCAGTTAAGTCCCACTTCTGACACCAGTTGTCACATGTATGAGTGAATATAAACGGGTTTTTATTGCTAATTGGATTTGTCGAACACTTACAGATCTTAACTACAAGTAACTATAGCGATATTGCTAATTCACACACTCTGCAGTTCACTACAGCACGTGCTAAATCTTCTCAGTCTGCTGTGTCTTCACCAATGGACCTTCCCCTGCTCCTGGGCTCATATCCTCTCAGTCTGGTGGCATTATTGCACCAACCACCTCCTCGTCTAACTGCTGTCTCAAGGCTCTCTTGTGATAGCAGCTGCTCCTCGTTATGTAGCCTCTGCAGGGACTGCACAGAGAACACCGCTTCCTGCAGCTCTCCCATTGTTGCATGACATCACCATGGATGTGACATGTACCTCTGTTGTGTGTGCAATCATTATTACACTGATAAGTTGTTTACTGTGCCATAACTGAGTAAGGGTTGTCCAAATGCTACAATATAATGATTATCGGTATTAGTATGATATCCCTTGCCCTTCTAGACAGCACACTATTACATCCCCAGTCTTTAAATCTGGATTTTCATCTCTGACTTGGCACTTCACTGATTACAGAGTAAGGAAGTTAGTTTAAATTGTTTCATGGATTTCACCATGTGCATAATCTGTGGAATTCATTGTCAGGATTTTTAAACTATATTTTTCTGCATGAAAAGGACTAAGCGCATGGCTGAACTTTCAAGTTGGAGGAGACTGTGGTAATGAGTAGTGATGAAAAATGCAGACAAACATCCATGCATCCATGCTCAGCACATCTAAGATAGTGTAACATAAATAACAAAGCTACTGCGATTGACTGGAAGTTGTAGTGTAAATGTAGCCACACACATCCTATGTGACTGTGAGGCCATAGCTTAATTAAGGTTTCACCACCTGGGTCACTAATTCATGGAGCCAGATCCCTACAAAGACTTCATTCAAAGTGAAGGGTTGAAACAGAGTTTGATGCATGACAGATCATTGAAGGTTACGGTGCAAGGACCAGTTTAGGCGTACACCTTATGCATTCATTCTTTCATTATATTGTAAATTCAGGTTTTGATAAAGTAATGTTGATATCAAAATCTGAGGAGCTAATGTCTGCACTGTATTCAAATTGTGTTTCGCACTGTATTTAAATAAGGCTTTGTCAGCTGCACAGGTTATGTAATGTTGAATTGGAAAATCATTGAGAAGGACATAGAAGGGACCAGTTACTATCCCAGAACTTGCGTGGAGCAACTGAACAAAACAACGTAATATCTTCAATCAGGATATCCAACCTTTTCCATGGGATTGACTATAGGACCTCCTGCATAGGACTGTTATCAGCTAGTTTCACTTACACCCAGTTTAGATCTTGTTCTTAAACAAGCCCTAATGTGATGAAATTACCAATTTGAAGTTTCTAGCAATATTGAATAACTGTGTTACTGTAGGTCTGCAGAGTCCACGTGAGTACCGCAAGCCATCTCTGTCACTGTCTTCTGAAAGGAGTACGATGTCACCATCTCCACCCCCACCACCTCTTCCTCCTCGTGCCCAGCCGACACCACCACTCCAGACTCCGCCTCCAAAACCCACAGGGTGGATCAATTTTGAAGAGATCCCAGAAAAACGGAGACCTCCAAAACGGATCCAAACCATCCCTTCAAGGGGAACCCTGGACCTGCCCTCAGATTGTGCCAAGCCAGTGGTAGCAGAAAAGACTGTGTACAGTTATGTGAACCCCGAGGAGTGTAAGTGTGAGTGCCACGAGACAGCTGGGCAGGGTGCAAGACAGCAACTTGCAGCACCACCTCCACCACCAGCACCACAGTGTTCACACAGTGGCACTATAGCCACAAATGGGCAATCTGACATATCCCACCTTGATGTGGACTCTACAGGCGACCGGCATTCTTACATGAGGTGGGTGTGAAGAATTTACCTAGTGAGGATACTATGAGAGGTTGTTAACTATCTTAAGGCCAGCTGTACAGAAGTCTTATTTATTTCTGCGATAACAAGAAAATAACACCTAACATAGTTTGCATCTGGTTCGTATAATTATAGTGGATATACATTGATGGAATATAGAACTCACTCATTCAACTCCATTTTTAATGCAACTTAAAACTGTTCACAATCTGTCTTTAATTTAAAATTACATCAAAACTGCTTCCACTTGGAAGATCTATGTACAGATGAGAAAGAAACAGGGCATCTTTGAGCCTCACCATGAATACAATCTTGTTAAAACTGCTGTCTTCTGAGATATTATGTTTTGTAGCATCTGTAACCACATAGATGGTTATAAAAGTCTTAGAGGTGCATGCTACCTCCATCTGCAAGGTAGAATAAATATCCTGAAATTGGAAGCAGTATATTCCTCCGAAACACTGAATCGTGTACCAGACTATATATTGCTACATCCTGGAATACACAGTCTTAATATTAAACGCCATGGGACCCTCAAATATCATAAAAACCTGTTGTTGGAGATTTAGATAAATTTATTAAAAGATTATCCTTTCAATTTCAGTTTTGGCTTCAAGTAAACTGCTGCTGCTGGCCTTCACCAGCACAGTCACTCTTGGTTCCGGGCCTTGCAAGACCCTCGTCTACACTTTTCTGTCTCATGACTCTGACATTACTTATGTAACAGACAAAAATTATCATGGCAGTCGTGATTAAATTCTGGTCAGAACACTAAATATCATAGTAACTAAGTTGATTGAAGCGGTAACACTTCTGACTTATATTCAGAAGGTGTCTATTTGAATCTTGGCTCATACACCAACATTCCTGACTAAAAATTTTCATAATTTTTCTATCTCTGCAGGCAGATACTGGGATAGTACATAAAATTAGGCCACCTCCACACTTTGCATATCCTTTCTGATTCATTATTCAGTGTGACCCAGTCATTCAATGGTGGATAGTATGAATTCATGACAGTGCTGTTAGCTAAACTACAGACTAAGTAGCTCTTGTCTTTGCAGTGACTCATCGTTTGAGTACCCAAGCCCATATAGCCTAGGCGATAATGCTGATTACTCTGAGGGTTTGAAGCCAATGAAACCATTTGGCATGGATCTAGACATCACCAGCAACAGGAGCAGTATCATTTCGCAGGTAAACACACTTGCATTCCATACAGAAAGGAACAACCTTCTGGATATTTTTACTAGTATCAGTTTCGTTTACTGTACATCAGTGGTTGAGAAGCCTCCAATCCCTTCCTTCCACAGTCATTGTCATTATACTTGCGGAAGAGTCAGAGTTATGAAGCTCCTCATTGTGCAGCTTTTGTCCAACCTCTCATCACTTTATCTCTCATTGGTCCAAATATCTCCTTAACATCCTGTTCTCAAACACCCTCAGTCTATGTTCCTCCCTTAATGTCAGAGACTAAGTTTGACAGTCATACAGAACCACAGGCAAAATTATAGTTCTGTTATATTCTAATTTTCTTGTGAATAATACTGGTATGACCTTCTATTTATGTTCAGCTTAACATCTCTGGATGTCACAAGTGTTGTCTTCTGGGATATGATCCTGTATATTTTGGTACAGCTTGAACAACATTTTGGAGGAACATTGTGCTTCCATCTTCAGGATCAAAGAGTTAGCCAAGCAATATCCAAGCCAAGTTCGGCTTCCTGCTTGCTTTTTGTTTGACATACTCTTCTACCTTCAAGATGGCAGCAGTTTGCTCCTCCAAAATATAGGTTAACTTCTACCAGACTACATGACATCACACTCCATGAGAAACTCATATCTGCTAAGACTTGAAAGTCATTCCCAAATGTTGAGTGGGGAGATCAGTCATCACCCATAATTTGTTGCTCACCATTGATAACTGAGTGACCATACATTTTACCTTTGGCTAACCACATAAATGCTGGTCATGGTAGCCAAGCAGTCTAAGGCATGCACTGTCTTCACTCACCTGGAAGCTGGGATTGTGGGTTCAAGTCCCACTCAGGGCATGGATGTTTAGTGTTTGTTTGTGTGTGTGTGCGCGCGCGCGCGTGCGTGCGTGCGTGTGCGTGCACGTTTTACTGTGTTTGTGTATAGGTAGAGGCCTTGCGACCAGCTGTTCACCCGGCCAGGGAGTCCTACCAAATGTCTAACATCTAGTAAACCAAAGTGAAACAGAGAGTTTCATGGAGGTAGGCCGAGGCCCAAATTTGGGCTGTGGTGCCAAAGAAAAAAAAAGGTATAGATGTTATTGTAATACAAACATTCTTTGCTTTATGTTGACAGGATGAACCCCAATCACCAGAACTTGGTTCACCAAATGGCAATGAAAGTTAGCTCTCATGAATCAGACTGTTGAATTACTTGTTTTCTACATCATGATAGCTGTTTTGTTGTTTCTGCTCAAACCACGAACCAGGGTGACCACACTGTAGAATAGCTCAGTCATGGCGTGTAAGTCTCTTGTCTTTCAAGAACAGCAACTTAGCAATCATCATCATCATCATCATCTGTCTGTCTGTCTGCCTATTACTTTGTTTTCAGTGCTGTACAGGCAAGTCTGATAGTTTATGGCACTCTGAGATGGAACAGGATTTCCCAAGTGATTCTTCCAGTTGTTGCAACTGCCAGATGTTCCAAGTACACTTGAATTTATGTAAAGTATAGATCAAGCATGGAGTTTGCAGCACTTAAATACACCAGTCATTTACATATACTGAGAGTAATGATTGTCTGACGTTTGTATAAAACATGACTAGATCCAGCTTAACTTTTATTAGCCTGGAATGGAGGATTCTAAATACCATTGTACTACAAGGTTAGCAGTCAGATTTTGACTTCAGAGTAATGGTTTTCTATTGAAAAATGCAATGATTGGCTGGCTGGATCACACACCTGCACCATTACGAGTATAACAGCGCAATGCACAGATAAGAAAGATTAGCAGACAAACTAAAGAATATTACTGTTTTCTGGGCGCTGATACCAAGTAGTCTGCTAGATATTTACCAATATCTGGAAAAATACATGCTGTCTCCACCCTCAAGGTTGCAAGTCAAGACAGCACATTCCACTGAAACATCAGTAATGTCCAAGGGACTAAAATAACACCACATCCCAGAAAAATTTAATCTCCATGGAGAACCTCAAATGTTAACAATTAATGATGTTTTCCTTTTTATGAACACTTGTTATGTCAGAATTGTTCCATAATAAATATTATGCAGAAATGGATATCACTTAAAAAAGAATATAGAACATGTTCCATTAGGGTGAATTTGAGCAATTTCTAAATTTCACTGGCCCTCACATTGGTGCTGCTTTGAAGGCTTCCAATCTGTTTTTCTTTGTGTAGGAGAAATATGCATTGTTGTAAATTAGTTTCCAAGCTGATTATGTTATGTCACGATTGCAGTTAGTACAAAACTCTTCTGTTAGATGGAGGTAGAGTGGAATCTGGTGAGTCATTTGCCATTCATTTTGGAGTTGCAGCTTGTGACACTCAAGGCAACAGCTTGTGAAGTGAGGTTGTGCATTGCACCCTCTGTGATTTTCTTCTTGTCAGAATATGACTTATTTTGGTGTGTGGAGCAGTTTGGGGAATGTTGTTTAGGGTTAGTTGACAGTTCAAACCTGTATTTCCAAAAAATTACGTGCAAAATTCTACTGGTTTGTGCATACCACACTGACTATGTATTCAGGCCTAAATTCAAGCGTATCTTCTGCATTAAGATATTTAGACTGAAATGGGTCCACAAAGTGTTTTGTGTGGGCTAGGAGTTTCTTTTTGGGTGATTTAGTTTTCAGAAGTTTATTCTATTTGCTTAACTCTGATTACATAAATACCTAATGACAGTCTGTAAATATTTTATATTTCTCTAGTGGCACACAGGAAAGTAATGTCTGGGAACTGATTATCTGGAAGATTTATCAGAAGTCAGTATTTTTCTACTGTAGAGATACTTTTATAAAATATATTGTTTTATATATATTTTTCTGTTGATCTTGATTGAACCCTGAATTTTCTTGACTGCAGAATTCTGTAGGTAAACAAAATGCTCTTCTTGAGTGCTATATTAATATTTAAATCTAGAAATGAAGATGTTGGTTCAGGAACAAAGCTAGGGTAGGAAAGCTTCATTGAGTCAATAGCAGAATGAAACCTCAATAAATTTGGACTGTAAATTCTTACATGGTTTCTGAGTACAAATAACTCCCTAGAGTTCATCACAGCTTGTCATGTTGTAAGAAATACGCTTCGTTTTATTGGTTATATTAAAATTCTGTCATTACCAAGGCTGTATAGCATCAAATGGTAGGATCATAGATGAATGATGACTTGTGAAAGAAGCGTTGGCCTAATCAAGGTACTATCCCAGCATTTGATGGGAGCGATAACCACAAAAAGCCTCAGTGAGGATAACCTGCATCCAGACTGAGCTCATGGCAAATGCTATGTCAGAACGCATGGTATTACACTTGTTTTACTTGGTTCAAATAAATTTACATCAACGTGGCTGTCAGTAGCCTTCTAGGTTGGTGCTAATCTATGAAACTACATTGTGCCATGTTCCAGAATACTGTAATGTTGATGTTCACTGACGTAGTAACCTCTAGCCTTATCAAGAAGTACAGATAGCGCTGTCAGTTTAGTGACTGGCTAATGGCTGGATGACTGGGGGTCAGATTTCAGGCCCTGGTAGGGTCAAGAATTCTCACTTCTCCATGTCGTCAAGACTGGCTCTGGGATCCACCCAACCTCTTATCCAATGGGTACTGGGGGCTCTTTCCCCAGGGATAAAGCAGCCAGGGTTTGAAGTTGACCACTCAGCTCCAGCTAGTTCTGAAGTCAAGAAAACGTGGGTCTGTACATCTACTCCTCCATACGCCTTCATGGCATAGTGCTTAATTAGTTAAGGTCAGGGACAGTTTTACCTTTACCTTTACCTAATGGAGAAGCATAGACTGACAGAAGTGGAATATGTAAATACAAGGGAGATAAGAAGGTATGAAAAGTTGCATCATCAATGTTCTCATAAAACTCTTATTTATATTACATATCCATTTTCATAATGTAAGACGATTTTTTTGTCTCATAAATAGAACGTTTCGCATGGTGTGCCAGACTGTGAAAATATCACTGAATTAAGGGAATGTGGTGATGAGTAGGATTGCCAGCGGTGATGAGGAACACAGAAACGTCCATGCCGTGGGTGAGAATTAAACTCACAGCCCCACTGTTTGCTTGGCCTAAAACTAGGACCTGAGATTAGCAGTTTTGAATATACATTTTATGAAGTAGTTCTTTAGTGACAGGTAATTTTCACATTGATCTCTAACAATGTAAAATTAAACTGCCAGATATGTTGTCATCCTCATAAAACCTCAAAGACCTTAAAGATTTTTTAAACCTTCATGTTAGTACATAGGTGTAAACATAACTGAAGACCTTTTTCTTTGAATATGCACATGGCTACAGTCAGCAGCACTTATTCAATGATTTAAATGTTCAGTATACACAGGATACATTTTATAAAGAAAGTGGCTAAAAATAGCTACATTGGTGATTACGACTCTGAACATGAATCTTACTTGTTGCCTCTGAAGAGTCACATTCCAACCTTACAGTATTTATTTTGCATTCCTTTCACTGAATCATGTGAGGGGGAATACAGATTTGATACAATTTAACTGCTGCCCTCAGAGTGCCACAGTAGTGTAATCCAGTGTAATTCTAAAGGACACCATAACGCAGCAACGGCCTTATCATTGTTCCAGTGCTCTGAGTGTTACAGTCAGATACATATAATTCATAACGTGGAAGAACCAATGTATATAACTACTGAGCGTATCTTCTCTCCTCTTCCACTCCTTTGGGTTAGAATTTGGGATCAACTGTTGTTGTGGTCACCCAGTTTTGGTTCCAAATAACACAACTGCTGAGGCATTACTCAGAACCTATGTGAGCTCAGTGAAAGTGTGAGTCGGACATGAGTTTCATCTCACTGCTACAGTACTGCACTGCCTACTGTTAGTATGTTGTCAGACTGTCAGTAGGAATGTCTAGCAGATTGTTTGATCTATAAATGGGAACAAGTTGAATTTTTAATCGGTTGTGCTAGATGCGAGTGATGCTGTGCAGGTTTTGAACATTTCTTCTGCTTCCTCTGAAAAAAATCAAGATCAATACAAGTCTCTGTGTTTCAGAAGATTATTTCACTTGGAAAGAAAGCAGACATGATAGGGGAGAGTGAAATATACAAGTATGAGAAGAAGAAAGTGTTTTCAGAAGAGCTTCTTCAACACCTTACCCTCCAGTTACGAATCTTATAGTTTGTTTATGTTGCATTTAATTGTCAAGAAACTGAACACTTCTCTGTTACACAGTATTATTCATATTAGTATGAGGTTTATTCAGATGAAAGCTCTTCATGAGGCTGCTAGCTAATATGATTGGTCACAGATAATCTTATGGCTGCGTGCATGACACATCAACAGTTGACCAGAAGCTGTTCAACGAAAATATAATTTCATAGTGTCCACGAGGGCTGTTTTTAATGGCCTGTATACCTTTTGCCCAAAAAATCCCTGAATGGGTTTAATTTGAATAATCCTCATGTAAATGTGCCATAATTAAACTTTTATTTACCTTTCCTCCCTCTTCTCCTTAAATTTAGTATTAAGTATTTTGCAGAGTAGATAATGAAAAGTTCAGTCCAGTGTGACATATGAGTTTATAACACTTCAGTCCTCATTCGCCTTACATGTTTCGATTCAAAAGAATCATCTTCAGAGGCGCACCACTACAATAAGGAAACACTGTTACATAAGATATTCTAACAATATGCACTTTAGATATGACTAATGCTCTCTATATAAATTTTGTTATCACGGTTGGTTCCGATGTTTATCTTAGGCACGCACAATGGCGCTTCTTGAAATATAGATTTACTTATGATGAGCTTCTTTTAGTGTATTTCCTGGTTATTCTGACTAGGGTTTTTCACTGCATGCAATATGGTGTTCACTTTTTCATACATTAGCCTCCCAATTTATTTAAAATTGTATTAAAATGTCCATGTAAACAATTGGTTATTATATTAAAATATCTTGAGCCGACATTGGGTCATGTTGTTTTCCTCCTGATGGTGGGAGATGTCGTTTATTTCTCTTGGTTTTATGTTCTTATTATTAGAGTGTAGTTCACGTGCGTGCTGTGTTGTTTGTACTGTATGACACAGCACGAATGTGAACTACACTCTAATAATAAGAACATAAAACCAAGAGAAATAAACGACATCTCCCACCATCAGGAGGAAAACAACATGACCCAATGTCGGCTCAAGATATTTTAATATAATAACCAATTGTTTACATGGAAATTTTAATACAATTTTAAATAAATTGGGAGGCTAATGTATGGAAAAGTGAACACCATATTGCATGCAGTGAAAAACCCTAGTCAGAATAACCAGGAAATACACTAAAAGAAGCTCATCATAAGTAAATCTATATTTCAAGAAGCGCCATTGTGCGTGCCTAAGATAAACATCGGAACCAACCGTGATAACAAAATTTATATAGAGAGCATTAGTCATATCTAAAGTGCATATTGTTAGAATATCTTATGTAACAGTGTTTCCTTATTGTAGTGGTGCGCCTCTGAAGATGATTCTTTTGAATCGAAACATGTAAGGCGAATGAGGACTGAAGTGTTATAAACTCATATGTCACACTGGACTGAACTTTTCATTATCTACTCTGCAAAATACTTAATACTAAATTTAAGGAGAAGAGGGAGGAAANGTGGTACTACAAAGAGCCTACCAAATTTTATTTAAAGAATTTTGCCTCTATGAATAGTCTTTCATTACAGTATCGCATCCATTTTCTGTTTATGATCAAGGACAGACTTTGTTAGCCATAATTTGAAAAGAAACAACATGAGAAATGTGTTTTGTAATTCACAAGTTTTGAGTATGAAAATAAGATCTCAATTTGGATCATTCTGCTGACATGTTGTATAAGAATTTAAGGGGGACAACACAGCAATAAACTGCACAATCTGTCTTGACCTTATCTGTATTTTCTGCAAGATATTCTTGATTGTGTCACTAGGACAGTACCCTAATATCCTAGCTGGGGACAGTTGCATTGTCAAGAAGCATTTCTGAACTTGTTTTTGCCTCTGCTGGCTGTATTTGTATAAATTCATTATGGGTTGGCATAATTTGCTCTTTGTTTTATCTTTTGGATATGTTAGGAATATTCAGAATTACTGGGTTTTTGGACTTTGTCCATCATCCAGTATTCTAAATAACTCTTAAGGAACACAATATTTTGGAAACTGGATCTGTTTCCGTCCTCAGGTTAGGGTGTGGGGGATACCTGCCAGCAGCCCAGTGATTGAAGTTAGCTCTTCATAACTAACCCAACAGTAGGTGTCTCCCACCCCCTCAATTTAGGCTAGAAACAGATTCAGTTTCTAAAACGTTGTGTTCTTTAGTGTTCTTTAAACAGTACTGGATGATAGACAAAGTGCAAAAACCCAGTAATTAATATTAATAGTAAAGATAATAGCAAACAGTAAGGCTATACAATGATCTTTTTCTTAAAGCTAGAATTTCCACGATTTATGTCTTAGTTTGATTCCTTATGGCAAAAGCTACTTTGAGTACATTATCTTTATATATGTACTTTCTTTCCTAGCCTCCTGTTTTATTGCTATGTCACTTCACTTCCTTATTTTGTGACCAGCCAAGCACAAATACCACCTAAGACATCTCTTTAAATATACCCGTATGTACACTGTGGGAACATCCCACATTATCACGCATTTTCTGCAACGCACACTCTTCACATCACTTTTCACCATCACGCGCGCTAACCAATCAAATTGCTCCAAACGTTCGCATTTATACCATGCTCGCTGCTAGCCCCGCATCTACATCATCACACGCGCTAGCCAATCAGCACCCTGCAAATTCTTCCTCCTCAATTTCAAATTTTGCTCCGCCCACCGAGTAGTGTATAAAAAGGAGCAGCCGCAAACCGGCAGCATCAGTCTGACTTCGGTCTACGATCAAGCCACACTCAAGCGACATCAGCCAGCAGGCTTTGTCGCAAGCGCTCGGTCTTCGGAGGCATCGGCAGGCTGCGCTAGGCACGACTGCCTCGGCCCTCCGGCTCTCACACCCGACTCACTGGGGCACCTCGCCTGGACTCGCCGGTTGTCGTGTCCCTGTCCGACTCACTGGGCATCTGGCATAGCCACTGCCTCATCACTCCTACGACCGCGCTGCACGACCACGCAACTTCAACTCACCTGCCGCATGGCGTCCAAACATCCTCCAGCAACGGCCGCGCTGTGGCCAGTCAAATCACCACAACTAACCCCTCTCCCTACCGGCGTGCACCACGCTACCTCACTGGTCAAGCATCTCAGCAACCACGGTCCTTTTCAGGACCAACAGGCTTTTCCGAAGAAGTGGGTTGTCATCGGAGTAATGATGAACAACAAAGGCAAAACCCCACAACACTATTTGACAGTACTTTTGTGTCCTAATACATAGTTACGTACCTAAGCATTGACTGTACAGTTCAATTATTCTCTGTTTTACTTTTGCTTCCTTCCCTTTATATTCAGCTCTCATAGATCATTCTCTATATCTTTTAGCCCTCTTCATCTGGACCTTCCCACCCTGCTTCTGTCTTACAGCTTACTTCCAGAAATGTTCTTATCTACGCCTGTTTGATCCGTTCTAATCACACGGCCCAACCACTCTATCATTCTAACCTCTCCTTAGTTATTTTCCTAAATTTCCTTTCAGCATCCATGTCTTGTTTACCAAGGTGAGGTTGTTACCCTCATGCCCAACCCCCAAACAAATATAATGGGGGCTGCCTTTCATCTGGCCCCTTCCCTTTTCCTGTCTAGCTTGATTGACCCTGTGAGGAGTGTTCACCCCCACTACCACAGCTTTCCAGGTGATCAGGGCATGCAAACCTCCCTGTCACATTAAAGTATTGGTCCAGGGGGAGGAACCTAACACTTGCTCTGTGTTCATGCTCAATTCTTTTTGAACCTATATCCTGCATAGTGGCTAACGGTAAACCCCGAGTTCAGAAATGCTTGCTACTGTGGAACAAAGCTGCCATGATGTGGAAACAGCAATAATGATGATGTCACAAACAGTAAAATCCATAGACCAGAACATCATATTTCAAATTAATGAAATCATCATGAAAGCAGATTCCTTACTCCAACTGTGGCAATACTGTCTCAGTTTGCTTTAGTTCCTATGGTTAATAAGAGAAAGATGTTTTTTTTAATGTAAATCTGGGTCCATTTCATTCTACAAGGCTGTAGTTTTAAAGTTATGTTAATGATGTTTAATGATTAAGTGTACTGGGATTTTTGTGAATTTTAGTTTTATCATACAGTAATTCACATTCTCTGTACTATAGAAAAATAATTTACAGTTTCTTAACATAAATTTAGTATTTCACCAGTTATTAGGAGGATGAACAATTCAAGAAAAATGAGATGGGTGCGGTATGTAACATGCATGGGAGGGAAGAAAAATGCATATAAAGTTTTGATAGGAAAACCTTACTACAGCATGGAAGACCTGAGCATAGGTGGGAGTATAATATTAAAATTGATCTTAAGAAGAATAGGATGAGAACTGGATTCATCTGGCTCAGGATAAAGACCAATGGCAGATCTTGTGAACATAATAATGTACCGTTGTGTTCCATAAAATTAGGGGAAATTCGTATTTAGAGACTGTTCTGTTATATATTAAGTAGGCCTATATACCAATCTTAGAATCTTTAAAAATCATTTTAATTTTCTTAAAGAGTAAATGGCTGTACAGCCTTACCAAGGAGGCAAAATTCAGTCCCATTGTGGGATTTATGTTCAACAAAGTAACAAAGTGACACTGAGGCAGATTTTTCTCTAAATAATTGACTCTCCCCCTGATAATAAAGAATCTAATTTATTACCACCATGGAAGTGTACAATAAGCATAACATTCCAGCACATTGTAACAATTTTCTTTTTCAGTTTATGATTAATCTTGGCCCAGTGATAAGACTTTAAAAATATCTCAAAATAAGTGAGTGTGCCTGGTTTGAACTGAACTTGTTATCTGTCTTCAATCTTGCCTCCCAGTATTAAGTTCTAAAATTAATAGAAATTTAAATTGCTTCTGCCATAGAATTTATATCCCTCGTCATTGGCAAATCATGTTGATCATGGATTTATTAAGTGTTTTAACCCATTGAAAACTTGTTAAATTACATCTTCTTGCACTTGCAGCTGCATTTAAATAACTAGCAAGTCCCTGTTCTTGTAGTTTTATCATATTTTTAAATCTCCTCTGGTGTATGCTAATAAACAAAATGCATTATTTGGTCAGAGAAGACCACATAGGAGCATAAGGCTGCCATAATTTGATGACAGAACAAAATAATAACACATTTGAAGCACAAACTTCAAAACATCTCAAGACATTTGATATTTCTCTATGTAGATGGTATCGAACAATGTCTCAGAACAGGATCGCGAACCATGTCTCAGAGACGATGTTAGTTGACAATGAGTTAAATTTTTTGGCCAAATTTTGCCAGAAAAGTCTGAGTTTCTGTATGGGATCACTGTCCTGCCCCTAAGCCTTTCTCCATCAAATACGAAGTCACGTAATTAACACTGAAACGTTAGCCGTGTTCTGGTCAAGACTTGTATAGCAGCTGTTCCACAATAGGCACAAGTGTCCTTAGGGTCTTGGTCTTGTGAAAAGGTCTTCTGGTATTCTGATTAATTCTCTGAATATTTGCATTTGTAGATTAATAATATGGAATGCTTTGTCAATGCAGCTGGTTATACAAGTTGGCCCAAAACCTGGGTTTTAAAATATACACTAAAATACGTTAGAAATGTCTTTATTACCTATTAAATTTACAAAAATTGTTCAAAATGAGATCCTTCATATTCAATACACAACTCACAGGTTAACTGACTTTTGAAACATCTGTGTATGTTTGGAAGCCATGGATTATTGCCAACTACAAGATATATATATTATAATTCCAATTTTATGACTACTTTTATTTGGAGAGTACATTTCCAAACATCCAAAGAACTCTTTCTTGTGAGACATGCCTGTTGGATAAATTTATAATTTTGAAATGAAGTCCATAATTAGGAGTACTATCTTCTGGAACATGACACTGTGTCTTATGGTACATGTTTACCGACATTGCAGGGTTGCAAATTCAAGCCAGCAGAAAGCTGAGAGAATTTTTTACTTTCTTTCTTTCTTTCTTTCTTTCTCTCTCTCTGGAAAAGAATATGATGCTACTCATGAAGCCAATGATGATTTTAAGCCCTTTTTTACCTACTTTTATATTGTATTATATGTTCCATGCTAAAAACATTTTCTGTATTTAGGAATGTGTCATCGTTTTTCCAAGAACACTGTTACTTTACTTCTAAAAATATTTCTTAGTCCTCTTTCTTAAAATAGACCTATACAATCTCCATCCTGTCTATGTGTCTGTATATCCCCACTATAATCTTTGAATGCTTTAATCAATCTTTATGAAACTTGGCATGTATATCATGGCACTTAAACCCTTCTGAACGGTGTACTTTATAAATTTTTCCCATCAGTCTATATGTCTGTATGTGTATCCCTCCTTTTGGTTCTAGGCAACGAGTCAATAAACATGTTACTGTGGCAGCAAATACACGAAACAGCAAAAGAATTGTTGGACGCATTATTTTCTCTGCGGTCCATTTCGTATCAAAGGACATTCTGCAGGTCTGTCTGCATATCTCCCTGTCATTTCTAGGTAACAGATCGGTAAAGACGTTCCCGCTGCAACGAGGAATCTTTGGAGGTGTCATTTTCTATGCAGTCTATGTTGTATGAAAGGAAAGTAGACAGTTAGTGCTTCCCAGAATTTCTTGTTATACCTTGAAAGATGTACAAGTATTTCATACCACCAGAAGAAACAGTTATATTTTTGGCTATGACTTCTGGTTGGAACTGTCATTGGACTGAAATGTTTGGATGTGTATTCTTATGAGCACTGCGCAGAAAATGTCGTTATTGTGTCCTGTCCTATATGAGGACTGCGCAGCAAGTGTCATCATTGTGTTCTGTCCCCTGTGAGCTTTGATGTGTGTTATCTGATTGTTGGTACCATGTCATTCGATATATACATATATATTATACATCCTGTTGTAATGCTCAGGATACTTGAGTTATTACAGATTGTTGAAGAAAAAGGTAAAACTTCTTATATTAAAAAAAAATATTTCCATGTTGAGTTCCTTCCCAGAGTACAAGTCATAAATGCAACAAATGATTATTCCTTGTTTGTTATTTGGATTCCTGTATCATGCACCTCAGGACTTGCCCTGGTCTTCATCTAGGCTATCCATTCCTTTGATTTCAGCCACTTCTGCAGAAGAAGCCAAGGACTTATAATGAGAAGTCATGTCAGTATCCTGTATCCTAGTACTGGAGAATTTCTTGATGGGTTATGATGACGTTTCCTGAAATTAAATTGGAAGCCTGAAAACAATAATTGAAGGAACAATTATGTCCAACAAGAGCTACCTCTGTTTATTCCAAAGACCTCTGTAGCACAGAAATTCATTACTCTGAACTTTACAAGTAATTTCTTTTTATTCAGGATTGCTCAGCCATTCATTAGAGCACTTTGAGTTCAGGATTACATGTTTTAATTATCTGTTTAACGATGCTGTATGTAGCTCAGAGTATATAGCATTGAATGACAGGATAATGTGATCAGTCATAAAGAAGTGGTAAGAAATGTAGAAGGAAGAGTCATGCCAAAATTTCAGGTACTGTCCCTAACCAAATAAAACATGGGCTCAGTTAGATAGTCCTTTCGTGATAATTGCGAAGCAGATAGACAGTAGCCGCTGTCTTTTGCTCTATATAAAAGAGTTGTGTAATAGTGAGATGCAATCTCTGAAATTTCAGGTTCCCATAGCAACGATTTGTCGAGCGTTAACGCATTCCATGAACGTATGTGTAGGAGGTGATGAGCGAGCAGTCTTTCGTTTCAGTGTATCGTGTCTATTATGTGAGTATTGATAATATTTTGATGTGAATATTTCCAAGTGTAGTATACTACATAGAGGAGGCAGTTTAAAATTGAATATTTGTGCGTGTGATTAGTGGGGGATGGATTTGAACGTCGGCTTCAGATCATCG
Source organism: Cryptotermes secundus (assembly GCF_002891405.2). Lineage (NCBI taxonomy): Eukaryota > Metazoa > Arthropoda > Insecta > Blattodea > Kalotermitidae > Cryptotermes > Cryptotermes secundus. The sequence goes on from NW_019743656.1 coordinate 5,184,149, forward strand.
GTGTATAACACGTACGACTGGAAAGTAATAAGAGAGAATGAAGGGGATGTTAACAGTACGAAGGCTTATATAAAAATTTCCCGTTAAATTGTCAATGGATGTTACACAAGTCCCTTTATAATAAAGATAACTACGAACAATCTGGTGAACATAGCAGATCTCCAGACCGAGACTTGAACCAAAGATCTCCCTAATACGAATCAGGACATGCAAGTATTGAAAGCGGTGTTTAAAATGATCATATTTGGACTGGACTTATAATTGCTTCCATTTACCAAAACTAACGGCGGGAAAATGGGAGAGTGCCCGTCTCATTACAGCTAATTATTAAACCATAGATCCATTTTAATAATATCCGTCCATCTGCTCCTAGGTCGACCAAGCGACACTATTAATGCTCGGTTTAACCCGCTAGTCGCACATTGCAGCTCAAATTATTTGTACTTATTAGCTAGAGTATTACGCGCGACATCCCTTTTTTTTTCGTCAAAAGATAAACGTTCGAAGTAAAAAGTAAAGCTATCCCTGTACCAGGCCGTGAAGGCCCATAGGGTCGTGAGACGTTGAGGGTCCCAGCCGTGTCAAACATGCGGCCCCTCAACTTTTAGAGCTAATTGATATTAAAATCAATATTAAAATTTTAATAGAAATATTTTTTGTAAAGACAATTTTCCAACAGACCAGAACAAGAAGTCTCACGCAGACATAAATTGGCAGGCTGCAGGAAATTCAATGTTTTGCTATTTCTAACATAATTTCTTGTGTAATCTCAATTCCTGGTACTCATTTCTGTTAGAGGCTGAGTCGACCCCAGGGCCATAGTGCGGCTGGAGGGATTAGGTCAATTGAAAAAAATCCAATGACCTCATCGGGACTTTACCTGCAACATTCCGGCTTTTAGCATAGCCCCTCAACAACTACGCTACCGCCTGAGTACTAGACATATATAATCCCTTTCTTTAGCCGTGTGGAGATAATATCAGTGGGTGTCAATATTGTGATTCAGGTAATCTTGGGAAATCCACTTCTCTAGCGATATCATCTCTTTATGGCTTTGTTTATGTTTGTTTTTCTTGAGGAGATGGGTTTGAGCCGATATAATCCTTTTAACTGTCAAGAATGTCAGTTCGTCACTAGAAGGACCAATAACTTATATAAATGGTACATGGTAGCTACATTATCCAAGGTTAGCAGAGTACAAGCGAACCAGTGTCCCTATACTATATTACTGAATTGCATTTCAGTATTTGACAGTAGTTATCTCGTAAAGAAAGCGTTCGGAGAAGTGAGGATACGTCATTATCAGCGAAAGCTTTGGTCTGAACGATTTATTGGTCTTACGCCTATTTGTTGAAGTAAAAAATGGTAAAGTTGTCCCTGTGCCTAATTAAGGGGGACTGGATGTGAAACCTCAGCACTAGTTAAAGGTGAGTGGTCAACTTCACGCTATGGTCGCCTTACCCCCTGGTACCCTTTGGCAATGAGGCTGGATGGCCCTGAATCGACCTGGAGGCAGTGGAAAAAAAGAAAAATCTTGCCCCTACAAAGAGTCGAACCCTGACCCCCGGCCATCCAGCCCGTAGCCAGTCTCTACACCGACTGAGCTATACCGGCTCCATTTGTTGAAGTACAGACATCTAAAACGTCTTTAGACTTTCATATAAAGTAACAGCTTATATTCTGCTCGAGTCTGCAGTGTATTCATTTGGGATGATTGCATTTCATGGTGTAGACAGTCACGCCTTTTCCAAGATTTACCTCGGTCTCATTATACTTTTGATTAATACTGTAGAATCTGTTTCGGTATTCTGTCTACATGGGAAAGATTGCCGGGATGTGAAGCTGACCACTCGCCTCCATCTAGTACCGAGATTATGAGTACGTCTAGCAGAAAGTCCATTTCCCCATACGTCATCAGTGCCCGGTGCTTCATTAAGTATAACTTTACCAGAATGAGGTTCACAACGGCGCAGACTCATGTGGAAGTATTCGGGGTTACAGCTCTTGTGTGGTTTTGTGGGCTTCAAAAATATGCAGCCTCCATGTCCACGGTAGGAGAGAGACCTGAAAAAGTATGTAGTGTGTTCATCCGAAGCGTTAGTAATCCAGACTGCACGGTGTCATAATCTAAAAGACGACAATGTGAAACCTTACGTACCTTTGTTCTTGTATTAACCGTATTTTTGCTGGATTCTAAGGGGTTGTATAGCTTTGGTTTGGAATAGCGCGGACTTCCGTGGTTTCTAACATTTCTTTCGCCCTATGTACTAATATACAATATTCTTTTTTTTTCCTTGGCACTATAGCCCCAGTGGACCTAGGCCTACCTCCATGAACTTCTCTGTTCACTTCGGTTTTTCTAGATCTTACACAATCGGTAGGACTCCATGGGCGGGTGATCAGCTCGTCGCAAGGCCTCTACCTGTACACAACCACAGANAGTCGCATATGTGATGAATGGATAATATTAGTGCAGTGTAGCAATTTTAGCATAGTGAGACACCTGAAGATGGTCATTTAGGGCCGAAATATGTGTCGAAAGTGAAGGTGAAAAAAAGAAGGAAAAATTTGTTGCATTGTTGACGGACTGTGTAGTACAATAAACAGTTTTAGATATACACGTAGTAATGCAACAGGATGCTTAAATACAAGAATATTTTATGTTTATATTATATTTATTTAATAACGATGCTGTCAGTAGGTTAGTATATACGGCGTCAAATAATAAAATGATTAGTCAGGAAACATATGGAAAGAAATATTCATGGTTTCATTTAAGCATTATTTCAGAAATTGTCTGTAGGAACGGAAGAAATCCGAGAGTACCCTTCATGTGTTCGGTTTCCGGGCCGAGAACTCCGAATTACAAGCAGTAATGCAAACTGCTTGGCCGCGAATTTCGGTATAGAATTGGGTGATGTGATGGCAGAAAACTTAAAGATTTGATCATTTCAACGAAAGCTGCTTGACTGCAAACGTTTCCACGTATCATAACGCAGAGAGAAACCGCAGTCAAAAGGAATGATGTCAGGAGATAAGAAGTTATTTACGTGGAGGTCTGTTTCTTTGGAAGACGATGTAACTGCCACTGCAATGGGACATACGTATTGTGTCAGTTGGTATCAGTGAAGGCATACGTTGAACAGCTTGTTTCACGAGTGCACGTAGAAGACACGTTTCTGTAAGTTACGTTTCACGCTACGTAAATCTGTATAGCGACGGGTTGCACGGCCAGGATTTGATTCCCGACAGGATAAACACGTTTTTCTCTACTCAGCTTCCAGACCGGATTTGGAGTTCACCCATCCTCCTAGCCGATGGGTACCGGGGTTCTTTCCCTGGAAGTAAAACGGCCGCAGCATAAAGCTAATCACTCATCTCCATCTAATACAGAGGTTAAGAATGGTGGAGCGATACTTCCATCCCCAATACATCTTCCTGACGTGGTTCTTCATTAATTAATTAAACACAGGGACACGTTTTATATTTTATATCTGTTACGTTCATCCCTCTCCGTACTAACTTTGACTTCATGGGTATAATTCGCGAAATATAAAGCTGCGAAATTTACTGTCCTAGGTGAGGTAAAAGTACACCTGCCCCTGTGCTTAATTAATAACTACGCCATAAAGACGTATGGGGGGAGTGAAGGTATATCTCCATCATTCTTGACCTCGGCACTAGATGGCGATGAATGGTCAGCTTTACCCCCGAGGAAGTAGACCCGATATCAATTAGATAGGAGGCTGGGTGTGCCCCATAACCGGTCTGGAAGCTATAGTGAAGGGAAAAATCTCTGCCCGTGACAGGAATCGAACGCCGGTCGCCCATCTCGTACATCGCTACATCGACTGAGTTACCCTGCTCCAGTTAGAAAAGTAAAGGTAAAGTTGCCCCTGTAGTTAACGAATTAAGCGCTACGCCATGAATGCCAATGGGTGAGTGGATGTATAGCTTCACATTTTCTTGACCTCGGTACTAGTTGGAGGGGAGTGGTCAGCTTCACGCCCCGGTCGCTTTACCCCCGGCGAAAGAGCCCCCAGTACCCATTGGATAAGAGGCTGGGTGGATCCAAGAGCCGGTCTGGACGACATGGAGAAGAGAAAATTCCTGACCCTACCAGGACCCGAAATCTGACCCCTCAGTTTTCCAGCCATTAGCCAGTCGCTATACCGAGTACGCTACCCCATCTCCTACTCCTGTTATAAAACCAAGAATAATCATAATTGTTACCCCTTTTGCTTTCCAAAACGTCTAAGAAAACAACGGCTCCATTTTTGCGAAAGGCAGAATATAGTGAGGGAGTTGTCTCAAACGGCAGTGCTTGTGACTTGCATTCAGAAGATGTTCGGTTCGAATCTTGGCAGGAACACTGAATATCCTGATATGCTTTTTGTGGTTATCCTCAGTCCCTCCAAGGAAATGTAGAGGTAAACGACTATTTCCGTCGATATCATTTCCTATTTATCATTCGATGCTGTGCAGTCAGATCTATTCATCTATCTCTGGCTCTACCGCATTTTGATAGACCTTGGCCGCTTTTTCAGTTTATTAATCCTATACACAGTCGATAGGACTCCTTGGACCAGGGATCAGCTCAGAAGAACACAAACACAGAATAAACTCATACAGACATTCATGTCTCGAGTGGGATTCGATCCCACGATCCCAGTGTTTGAGCGGGCCAAGAGAGTTCATTCCTTAGATCGTGCGGCCACTGTGATCGGCCAGATCTATCAATAGCGTCGCTAAACCAAATATAAATGAATACAAACATACACGTATAACATATGAAATAATGCGGGTACAACGATAGCTCAGAATCGTAGGTTCACGTAGACTCGTGTTCGGATCTCTGAGATTACTGCTGTCAGTGTAGCTTGACAGTGCGATGTGATGGATCACCGACTGTTTCGTTGACATATCGTGAAGACTGGGAGAATCGGCTTTGACAGATCTTATCGAGCATACAATCTAGCTTGACAGTCTCTCAGCGGATCTTCAGCAGACTACGCGGTAAGTAGCCAGTTTACTAGCCACAATCGCTTTGTTACGGAAACCCTATTTAATTAACGAGTAAATATGTATTAGGTACAGCAGAAATTCCCATGTCCGTTTGTTCTGTCATCTGAATGGATGTACACCTAACTACAAGTTTCTTATCTGAAGAATTCTGTCTTCTGGAGTAAAACGCCATGTAGTTCGTTGAAGTCAACCGACGTTTCAGAGGAACGTAACTGCTCCTATTTTCAGGGTTGAAGAATAAGCCAAGAAAGAAACCAGTAGAGCTTACCACCTGCTTCACGGTGGTTTCTTGCTTGGCTTATTCTTCACCCCTGACGATCTAGGCAAGATGTTCTTCCGAAACATCAGTTGACCTTCAACCTACTACACGGTGTTATATCCCTGAAGATAGAACTGTTCATATGAATTTTTCGCGGAGTGCGACATAAGCCGAACATTAACATATGTAGTGACTGTGGGCATCTTCAAAGGGGAGGATAATTCAGGCATCTGACTCCTCCCCATCCGAGATTTTTAAGAAAGAAGAAAAGCCCAAATAATACCTTTTTCCTGAGTACTCTAGGGCAGTCAGTAAAAATTGTCTTAAGCAGCGTAAATTTGATTTAACTAATTTTCTGAGTTGCTCTACCACCAACCTGTCCAGACCGGCTCTGAGGCCCACCCAGCCTCCTATCCATTGCGTACAGGGAGCTCTTTCCCCGGGAGTAAATCGACCGGGGCGTAAAGCTGACCACTTACCAACTAGTGCCAAGGTCAAGAACATATGGATCCATCCATACGTCTTCATGACGTAGTGCTTAATTAGTTAAGTGCAGGGACACCTCTACCTCTACCTTACCCCCACCCACCTGGGGACAGTCGTACCTGTGCCCATGACAGCGATCTGGGGAGAGAGAGAGACGTCAGCCTGAATTCGTAAGAGCGTATTTAATGTATTTCTACGTGAAGCACCAATAATAATGTAACGTGTTTTACCACTGAAGACGCCGTTCGGATTGTTAATTAGTTTATTTAACAACCTACAAGTCGCAACTACAATTACTGATAACACAGTTGCGGGTTTTCACAATTTATAAACCCTACACAATAATCTGTTCACTCTATCTTCAGTAGTCTTCACGTATTTACAGCGCGGAGCTATACAAGTCTCTCTTAATTACACACTCCTGCTATAACTGTTCTACGGCACACACAAAATCTTGAAGTCACACAGTAAGTCTTCACTGGCTGACTTCTCAGTTATCGCGCACTATGAAATCTAACAACGCGTCCGGTCCTTCTTCCTGTGACTGCTGCTATATTCCAACTGTCTTCGGCGGCTAGGATCTCGGAGCAAATTTTAATATTACTTTGAAATTTGGAATTCTTATGTTACAGTTTTATCAAGTGCTTAAGTTGACTCCTGTCTGTGTAATTGCGATATTTTATACTGCGTTGTTCTCGATTTCAAACAGACCTGCAGTTTCTTCGCGTTTTGAAAACCTTAACAGAGTTCAGTCTGCAGCAGAAAATTGGGACCGGAAAAAATGGACGCATTTATAATTTCATGCTCGTACCATGAGCATAAAAATCCAAGCTGTTATTTTTTTATTTTCTTTTTTTCTCCCATTGGCGCTACAGCCCTCATTTGGGCCTAGGCCTACCTCCATGAAACTCTCCGTTTCACTTCGGTATTTTTACTAGATCTTAGACATACGGTAGGACTCCTTGGGCGGGTGATCAGCTCGTCGCAAAGCTTCTACCTGTACACAAACACAGAAAAACGCACACAAACATCCATGCCCTGAGTGGGATTCGAACCCACGATCCCGGCTTCCGAGCGAGAGAAGAGAGTGCATGCCTTAGATCGCTCGGCTGCCGTGACCGGCTCCAAGCTGTTATGCTGAGATAAATTATTAAATCAAAAGAGGAAGGAAATAAGTTTCAGTTAAAAGAATTGCATGGTAACAGCTTATAAAGGTATTGCTAAACGAGCTTATAGAAATGTACGTCTGAGACAGATAAACAACGAACAAATGACATTTGCTAGGGGCGACCAAAAACTGGCCTGCTGCAATATATTAAAGTTTTCAACAAAATACATCAAAATTATGTGTTTTTATGTAAACTTATATTATAAATAAAATGTAAGTAATCTGTGTTTTGATTACGTTAGGGAAAAACACATATATTTCTTTTGTTAAGTTGTATTAATTATATACGCTTTCGGGATGTGACGTTGCGTAGTTCGAATCCACGGACTTTTCAGAGGAATATAATTGCTCCTATCTTCAGGATCGAGAAATAAGTTAAAAACAGTTGCAGTCTTCTTGCTGGTTACTTATTATTACTGTTATTATTATTATTATTATTATTATTATTATTATTATTATTATTANGTTTGAACCCTCGTGCCTTGAGTCATGAGGTGGGAACCTTATCCCTAGACTACGGAGGCCGCTTGGTTACTTCTTACTCTTACTCTTCAATCCTGAAGATGGATAAACTACTTCCCTTCGAAACATCTGTTTTCGAAAATAAGCAGTATTTTACAATATTTTGAAGCTGCTACAACGTTTCGGCGTACATAGTATTCGCCATTTTCAGGGTTTGGAATAGCTTAAACAATTGCCGGCGGAAGGCGAAGTCACACGCTAGAGAGGGGCCGATGACAATGATGAAAATTACAATGATTTTCGCACGTCTTATAAGCAGTATTCCCGGGCCACATTATTGCCTCACAGCCGCCTGTGCTCAGTAATTTTCTATTGAGTTTCTCTCTGCAGCAGACTTCTCACTGTGAAGAGACATGCCTTACCAGAGCACTTTCGGTCATGTACACGTACACGTTTCCTTCAGCTCGGCACCAGAGCTGCTGGTTACGTTAACTTCCCTACGAACGTCCACTCCATTTCATTCTACATGCTTTCACATCACCAGTAATCCATTTTGCAGTCAGATTTGAGGCGCTTGTGGAGGCGACTATGGGCAGCACGATCGCCTGGATTATAATGGCATGTAGGTTGGAGACAGCCCAGCGGTTCTTGCTTGATGTTCTTTTTGGCTCTGAAGATGGAGGCGAAATATTCTTCCGAAATGGCGGGTTTCCTTCTTGATTTTGCCCTAGACTCTGACGATGGAGGCGATGTTCCTTAGAAACGCTGGGCGCTCTCATAACTACATGATGTTACATCTCCGAAAACCATTTATTTATTTATGTTTTTCGAGTATGTACTTCAGTAAATATACTCATTTCTAGTCACATCTGTTTCTGAAACGGGGCGCACGGTAGGGTAGTTGGTTGAGGCACTATGCTACAAGCCGGAAGATCGCGGATTCGATTCCCGATTAGGTCATTGAAATTTTTCCATTGACCTAATCCTTCCAGCCGCACTGTGGTCGTGGGGTCAGCCTCTAACAGAAATGGGTACCAGGAATCTTCTTGGGAGTAAAGGGCGGCCTGTACGTAAGGCTGACAACCTCGCCGAATTGTCTAGAAAATGTGGTAGCCTTGACGTCCCACAATCCTGTGAGTCTCCACGGCCTGTTACAGGGATAGCTTTAATTCTTTTACCCGTTTCTGAACCTTTATCTTCGAACATACACTGCAGCGTAATGTACTTATTTTTAATCACCCTATAATCTATTTCTGAACTTCTGTCTTCTGATACGAACTAAACATTAATTCACTTACTTGTAATCACCCTGTACTCTTTCCAAGCTGCTTTGAAATGCACAGAGTAGTTTTATGTGCTTATTTTTAATCATTCTGTGATCTGTATTCAGCTCTTTTGGGTTGGGTATTAATCCCCGTCGTCATCAGTAGATTTCGTGCTACGATTCCTCTTTTCCAGCGATATCGCCGTGTGCTGCCCCCGTTGACAATCAATCACTTTGACAGAAGCGCGATCTGCACCGCGTGATGCCTAAGCACAGGCGTCTGAGCAGTAGAGATGGGCCGTGACGTTATACACTGGATCTCACAGAAATACGTGAGATTCGAGATTCTGATGAGAGTGACTATGAATGTTAGGCTCCCGTTCCAGGAACTGGCCAATCACAGTGACCGCGCGGTCTAACGCATGAATTGTCTTCGCCCACTCGAACACTGGGGTCGTGGTTTCGAATCCCACTCGAGGCATGGCTATCTGTGTGTGTGTGTGTGTGTGTGTGTGTGTGTGTGTAGTCTGGTATGTAGGTAGCGACCTTGTGAAGGGCTGATACCTCGTCCAAGGAAACTTACCAACTGTGTACACGATTACGAAACTTAAAAAGCGGCCAGGACCCAACAAAGGGCTGTAAAGCCATTGATGGATGAAAGAATGTTCCCCCAAATTTGTTAACGTTCAGAATTACTGATTACTCGTATGGCTCTGTTGAAACAGCTCATTTTAAATTAACTGTTCCCTATGACGCGATACAAATGCTTTTGGAAGAGGAAACTTATTGCCATCTTACAGAAATGGTTTGCGAGGATGTGAATTGCGTTCATCTCGCTCAGGTCTGGAAGCATGTGACAGGGTTTATTATTATTATTATTATTATTATTGTTATTATAATTATTATTATTAGTATGGGAGAGTGTCTTGTGGGCATAATTCATTGTCTAAACGAAACAAGTCAGTAAATATGTCCATTTATTTGTGATGTCACTAAAACCTTCTCTAAAGGGAGTCACTGAAAATTGCGAACAAATTTTCGGCGCGATTTTCACATAAAAAAACAAGAAAAATGTCCATCCCGGCACGTGTCCCGAAAAATTTAATTTGTGTACTATAACTAAAAAGGGGGGGGCACGGGGTAGCGTAGTTAGTTGACTGGCTATGCTACAAGCCGGAAGGTCGCGGGTTCAAGTCCCGATGAGGTCATTGGATTTTTTCAATTGATCTAATTCTTCCAACCGCACTATGGCCTTGGGGTCGACTCAACCTCTAACAGAAATGAGTACCAGGAATTAATGAAATAATTTTCCTGGGGAGTAAAGCGGGGCCGACGCGTAAGGCTGACAACCTTACCGCCATCTTTGAGCCGATTGTCTAGATAATGTGGGACCCTATGGGCCTTCACGGCCTGTTACAGGGATAGCTATACTTACTTACTATATCTAAAAGAGTATACTTAAAATAAATGTTGATAATGCCCTCCATGAGATTCAATGCACGCCTCGACACGTCTCCCCATGGACCGCCACATCCGTGCAAAGATGCCGGGGCAGTTGCAGATAGTCTGACAGGCATCCACAGTGTTATGAAGTGTCTCTCCGTTGCCAACAGGAGCTGCAGACACACGGGTGTTCAGGTGTCCCCACAGGTAAAAATCCAGAGGATTCAAACCTGGCGTGGAGCGTGGAGACATGCAGTTGGTCCTCCTCTACCTGTCCATCGGGCATGACAAGTTGTAAAATGAAATCCGAAAGCCTAATCTTGCGTTCTTGTTGCAGAAGGAAATTTCTATTTTTGTTTAAGTTTATTGGAGTGGGATGAGACTGAGTCTACTTAAAACGTCGGCCACTTATTGGCCTGTCATATCAGCCCAGGATGATATATGAATATGTAGAATTTGGAATAATGAAAATTGCAGGGGAAACAGAAGTACTAGGAGAAAACATGCCCTAATGTCAGTTTGTCTACAATAAATCCCACATTACTTGACCTGGAATCGAACAATGGCATAACAAATGTAATTTTGCGGCTGAACTCACATTGCAGAAGGCCGTAAACTTCATGGATACTGTACATCACATATACGTTCTTTGGTACTTCAAAATCTGTGAGGAATTTAAAATTCTTTGTGTTTCCTCAGATATGAGACTGAGAGACGTCACAACGCCGGAAGCCCCAGAGGTGGACAGTGATGAAGATTATAAGTCATTGCTACGGACTGTGGTGCTCCCAGTTCTGGGAAGTCTCGCCCTTGCAGCTGTTTCGCTTGCAATATTGTACGCCTTCTTCAAACATTTCAAACAGAAAAGGAAAGCGAAGGAGAGGCAGACAAACCATCCATAACACAGCAGGTATCCAATGTTCGACGTCCTGTGTCCTACAGCTCCATTGATAACTACTATAACACAACGCTTCTATAGGAAATGTAAACAATCTGTTTCTGATTAAATTTGGTACGCTTGTCGTCAGAATATCAGCCAGAAAATCGTTAGCACACACAGTTTATTTGTTATTCCTTATTGTTATCTCTCACTCCTCTGAGAACAATACGTGTCACCAAATGAGTTCCGCGAAATTAAAATGCGGGCGCAAGAGGTGCTCCAGAGAGCTGCGCCACTATTGTTGCCATGGCAACGCGATGACCGCTGTCCCATTACTTATGGCTGTGTACGTAATATTCAAACTAACTATTTGTTTCGGGTAGCAGTTTCAAGCTTCATGCCTACGACACCTTCGCCATTGCATAGTTGGTTGAGGCACTATGCTACAAGCAGGTAGGTCGCGGGTTCGATTCCCTATCAGATCATTGGATTTTCAATTGACCTATTCCTTCCAGCCGCACTATGGCCCTGGGGTCGACTCACCCGGAGTACCAAGAATCTTCCTGGGGGGTAAAGAGCGGCTAATCGGCGCGTAAATCTGACAAACTCACCTTCATCTGTGAGCCTATTGTCTAGAAAATATGAGAGGCTCAACGTCACACAACCGTATGGGCCTCCACATCGACTTACAGGCATAGCTTCGCCTGCTGTGTCTTCCTCAGACAATATATAAATATAACAAAATGTTGCGCTATCGTTATGACTAACTCCACGCAGCTGAGCCTTTCTTGAGAAGCCGCCAGTCGCTCAGCAACTCAGGAATTTCTGAACATTTTGTGGAACCCGAAGGTTCATTACCGTCTTCACAAGAGCCCTCCACTGGTCCCTATCCTGAGTCAGATCAATCCAGTCCATACCACTCCATCCTAGCTCTCTAAGCTCCATGTTATTATTACCCTCCCATTTACATCTAGATCTCCCTAGTGGTCTCTTTCCTTCTGGCTTTCCAACCAAATTCCTATATGCAGTCCTCTTCTCCCCATACGTGCTACTTGCCCTGCCCATCTCGTCCCCCTTGACTTGATCATTCTAACTATACTTTGAGAAGAGTAGAAGCTATGAAGCTCCTCCTTATGCAGTTTTCTTCACTTGGGTCCAAATATTCCGTTATACCCACGACAAACTGCTTGAAGTATCTAATATGTAGGGGAGCATTGTCATTAACTAGTGACACAGATTGTGACGTCATCACGATGGGGAAAAAAATCGCCACAGCTGCCTCCTCCTTGACTACACACCGCCGCCTGAGTAGGGGGGTGTTGTATCTCCACTTTTTGGCCAAAATAAGATAACGCACTTTTCTGATTCTCCGCACTGTGTTGCACGGTCTCCACACACTTCCACGGGTTTACCTTACTTGCAAGTGTTAGATTTCAGAACGTGGTTTGTTCTAACTCACATTTAAACTGCAGTTGTGGGCTTTGAGGTTCTCACAGCGATAGCTATGAAGGGTTCTGTCTTCTGGGATATAACGCCTTATAGTCTGTTGAAAGTCAACTGACGTTTCGGAAGAACATGTCGCGTCCATCTTCAAGATCGAATAGTGAGCACAGCAAGAAATCAGCGTGAACGCATAATTCTGCTTGCTTCCCGTCGCTAGGGAATGACTCAGTAAACAAGCCCGCAACAAATACGCAACCAACAATTGAGCAAATCCATTTCTAGGCGACGCCCACAATACAAGCAAGCAACAATAGAACCGGTGTCGCAAGACGTTTCTTTCTATATGGTTCGCATATATCAATTACTAGGTAACGGACGTGTTTTATATGTTGTGATGGCACCCGAGGCTATACACCGAGACGACAACAATTATTGACAGTAAGTCGAAAATCAGAAGTTCATTCGTCAGTTGAAAGTCAGTCTGTGAAGAGAATACTTAGCAAATAGTACAGTGAGACTGTTTTAAATCCGTTACCAGGATACGACTAGTGAAGTCTGAGAATACTAAGCGTGTCCTAGTGATCTGTGAAGTGGGTAGATTAGCGATAGCGCTGTAATTTATTTGGATTACGGGTGATTGTAAACGAAGGTGTTAATAAATTCAATCCAAACCCCGTTATTATTAGTCACGAAGCCATAAACTACGTGACAATGCGTACAGCATTAAACATGCAGATTGCTGCCTGTGGGATGTGTCACGGTGTTTTTGTTTTAACTGCTGGACGATGCTGTCCATAGCTTAGAGTATTTAGCTTCGGATGACAATATTTGTGTAAGGATTTGGAAGGAATCGGCCTTGTCCTACTCGTAGTCATATCCCAGCATTTGCCTGTAGCTACCGGCGGAAACCACAGAAAATCTCAGACAGGATAGTCGATGTCCCGACCAATATTCGAACCGAGCGCCTCCCGAATAAAAGTCTAGAGCGTTACTTCTACACCATGCTGCTCCGTAACACCGTGTATTTTTCTACATTCCTTGCATTTGCCTGGAAGGACTGAGGAAAACACTGGACGCTTCAGTCAGGATAGCAGATATCATAGTTGAGATTTGAAGGGAGCACCTCCCGAACAAAAATGAAAAGCATTGTCATTATGCCAGTCTATTCGGTTACGCTGTGTACTTTGGTAGATACGTATCAACGTTTCGTAGGAACTTGCTGCTTCCATCTTCAGGATTTCTACCCTAAAAATGGAAGCAATAGTTTCGTTCCAAAACTCTGGCACGCAGCTTTCAAACTACAAGGTCTCACGTCCCAGACAACTGTAACGATTATTAATCACTCAAATGGGTTATTTTCTGTTCGTGAGACAGTTTTCTCAGAACTTATTTTCCTACGTCTCTTGCAGATGAACACATCGATCTGCGAGCCATGTATGGAGGATCACAAGATCGCGACTGTCCCGCTGTAAGTCGCTGTTCAGCGCATCACATGCATGTAACATCATTGTACGGGATTCAAACTTAGCCTGCCCTTCCTCGCTTTCAGTACTGTGTCACAACTCGACAGTCCAACACAAAACCAAAATGCTATGTAGCAACTTGTGTACATATACCGAAAATAGTTAAAGTAATTTAAGCTCACTATTTTCCGCTACTTGAGACCGTATAGTCTGGTAGAAGCTTCCTTACTTTTCGGATAGACTTACCGTATCCATCTGCAGGGTCGAAAATTAATCCATCATTGCTTGCTGCTTGGCTTACTTTTCGACCCCGAAGAGAGAGGCAGCATTTTCCTCCGAAATTTCGTTAGTCTCCCCCCCCCCCCACAGGCTATACGGTATCACATCCCAGAAGAGAGTGCTCTCATAATCACTGCAGTGAGAAGCCCAAATTTTCGCAGTGAATGTCTTTATTAGGGCTTTCGATTTCGAAAGTTGAGATTCAGTTGATCAACGATTGTATGATTTCACGTTATATTTTTATTTTGTATAATTTTGTTATTCTTTTATTCGATTCGAGATATAATTTCTCCTGGGATATTATTTTCAAGGTAATCTTTGCATCGATTGCGGAATATAGGCTGTACTTGTTTATTCCTTTGGCACTGATAATTGAGGAACAGTTGTATAAAAACGCTGTATCACAAAATGATAATTTTTAAACTCTTTAAAGACTGAGTAAGAGTCAGAGTCACTTTATGACTGGCGGTTTACCGTCAATCAGTTCGTCTTGGCACCAAACCCCTTGAGACTCAAGACCAGTAATTTTATTTTCCAACTGAACACTTGCTGTTATAGTCCGTATGTAACTTCCTCTCTAACGAGAGGATGGGTCTGTCGTTTACAATTACTGCTAGTCCTCGCCAGCGCAGTCATTCTCAGGTCTGAGTCCCCGCGTGACTCATGATCATTATATTTTACTGTTTCAGATTCGAGACTCACCCAGCCTGGAGGGCCAGGTCCCCGTATTTATATTCCCCCACAGGAAACTCATTACGTCTCCGCTACAGAGACCAACTAATTAATGCTGTTTAGAGAAAAACAATCACTGTTTATTATAAGAATCATTCGAAACACACAGATACACTCTGTGGCTAGAATGCTTAGTTTTGGTATGTTAAGCGGGTGGTGCATATAGTAAACATTGGGCTTTAATGGACTGATTGAGTCATGTCTAGCTACACGAACTACATGAAGCACAAGCCATCTTGAAAGTCTAATAATTGTTTGTATTTAGGCAATAAATTCCTCGCCGTTCTTCGAGATCGAAATTTCATTACCATGTTCACAACAGCCCAGAAGTAGTCCCTATCCTAACTCAGATGAATCCAGTCCACATCACCCCAAACCATTTTAATATTATCTCATCGCTTATGCCTAGGTCTTCTTAGTAGTTTCTTTCTTTTCTGCCTTTCCCACTAAAAGCCTCTGTTCATTCCTCTTCGTTCCACGCATACTACATTCTCTGCTCATCTCATCCTCCTTGCTTTGGTCGTTCTAAATATATTTAGCTCAGTAAACATATAGGGGTGCCTGAAGGAATGAGTATTGTAGCGTGTAGAGTCGTTTCTAGGCAACGATCTCAGACAGACATGTTCCCGCGGCAGCATTCAACGCGCAACAGTGGAGGCACCGTTGGAAACGGTGTGTTCTACGGTGGTCCGTCACGAGGGGTTATAAGGAGGACAGCTGGAGCAAGAGTAGTGCAGTTGGAAGGGAGCCGCCTTTCAGAGAGGACTTGAGCCCGGAAGCAGAGGAATAGCCATTGTTGGAAGCCGTTACCAGGCAACTACTAGTGAAGACTGTAACAGACTGAGAACACTAGTCTGTGTGCTCTAGCGATTTGTAAATTGTGGAAATTAACAATGACGGTATAATTAAGTGTAGTGACAAGTCGTGTGTTAAAGTAGTAAAAAAATCCAATATCCAATCCAAAACCCCCGTCGAAGCGCCATTTTAATTCTGAGAATCAGGAACACAGCCAGCAACAGTCGGGGATCCCTCCACGTTCTCTGATTGCCCTCTATTCCAAAACTGGGTTACTGAATAATTTGACCTGAAATTCCGTGTTCTTGAAATTGTCATCATTTTTACGAACCGATAAAATAACAATAAGTTCTGGGAAGAACTATTCGCCAACTTTCCTTTTATGTGACACGGCCGCATAGAAAACCAAAAAATTAGGGGCACAGACAGACACAGCAAGGTGATCTTACGTATAAGCCTCAAATATTAAGGGATACACAGGAGCAAAACAGACACAGACGGATACACCTACAGAGAGCAAGATGCATGCATAAGCCTCTTTTGTTTGTTCAAAATAAGAAAGTAGACTTAAACGCTACTCGGAAGCCTTTAATATAGTTGGGAGGAAGATATTATTAAAATACATCTGAAAGAAATTGTGAGCAAGAATGTGTAGGCTATTAGATGAACCTGGCTCATGAATAAGTCAATGAACCTTTGGATTCTATATATGGTGGTGAATTTCTTGATCAGCTTAGTTACCGTCAATTTGTCGAGAATGACTCTGCTGTGTGTAGCTCCTTAATTAGTGTCGGTTTATATATATATATATATCACAGTTACTGGTATGAAATGTAATAGTTGTTTGAGTTGATACGTATTTTCTAAGTTGAAAGAAAATACGGTCTTATAAACCCACATTTAAATAGGACTCAAAATATCTCATTTGCCCACAAGCTGAATTCTCATGAAAGAGACATAAAGAAGACCAGGGTATTTATGAAGGTTACTGTCTCCGGGGATATGACGCCGTGTAGAAAACTGCACAATATTCCAAAGATGGGGCAGCATGTTCCTGCGAAAAGTTAGTGACTTCCTATCAGACTACACCGCAGCACATCTCAGAATTAAAAAACAAACTCGGTGGCCTGTAGTCCGCAAGCGAACTATAACGACCGCCGCTTGTCTGCGAAGTTAGTGCCAAATTTGAGGATAGAGAGTGTCACGTGGACAGCGCAACGGATCCCCACGGCCGTTAATTTCTGTTTTCTAGACCGGAGCCGCTACTTCCTTGATATAGCTTGTCAATTATCCTCACGAGGCTAAGTGTACCCCGTTCCAGATTCACTACTTCTCAGAAAATCTGGTAGCGTCGGGAAACGAACCCGGACCTCTGGATCTGTAGCCAGGAACTCTGACCACTAGACCACAGAGGCGGTCACATACAGTAATCTTAATATTGATCGCCTCGAGAGTCACGTCTCATGTGTATGTCTGTGTTCAGGTGCATAATGAAGAGTATTGCTTATCGCCTTATCGTATGCTAATTGTAAATATTTACAAAAACTTAAACTTAATCACAAAATTATAAATATGTAATATTTGTTACTTTTGACTATAAAGTCCGTCTATGCATATCATGCACTGAAATCAACGACCTCTACCCCTTCACCCCGATAGAAATGTTTGACTACGCATACAGTCTGTACTTTTAGAACTGGCCTTTCTCAACACACTGCGCAGTGGATGTAGTCAAGTCCACTGAGATAAGGGCCGTAGGGTATGTGTGGGCTATTACAGGCCGTTTTTACAGCTTGTCATCCCCTACCCTTCCACAGTGCAACTACAACCACTGCTCGCCTCCTATTGCAATACTCCGTATCTCTTTATGCGCAACCCTTTGGGCAGGTCCAGAAGCTCAACATATACACTATTAATGGAAACGAAAACAACAGAAGCTACATAAACATGTGTGCCCCTGGAAGGATTCTACCCCATTGTGCTGGCGATCAGGCCGACGAAAGATATTAATCATCCAGACAGCCACTGAGCCTTCAGGTCGGACGTAACCCCTGTGTCAGCTCTGCCATCCACCGGCCGGATCAGTAAAATTGGTAGAGGGGCATATTGCAGTGAAGGGAGAGGCATACCGTGCCCCTTTCTGCTGAGTCTAAATGTTTCTGACCATAGTGTATTGCATTAAACATTTATTTTGGACTCTGCCCAGCGTCTCGAGGTCTCGAGTATTCTCTTTTCCTTTTCTAGCTCAGAATTTCGGCAAGAGGATCCGTGTCCGCCAATGTGTGTATGGAAAGAAAGACCTATTCAATTGGGCTACTTAAAGCGAACTGGTTACTGTACTTATGAACCACGCTTTTCTATGGGCCAAAACTGTGCATTTTGCTCACACTGTATTTACATGTTTCGCATGACTCTCAGAATAAATAGCGATTCCTACACAGCATTAGCTGACTGCTACTTGTAGTAGAGCCATGGTGTGTTTTCTGTGAATTAAAAATAGAATTCTTAAATATTGTTTAGTTGGATTTCAGGCTTTAAAAATTCTAATAATTTTATAATTCATATATTAATTTCTGTGTATAAATTAATTTACACTGGTACAAATTACAATTTATTTAAATTTGGCAGATATAATCTCTTCGCAACGTCAAAATATTTGTAACTTGTAACATATAAAGAAATGTTTAATAAAATATGTATATTAATGACCCAACTCTAAACATTATGTTATATGCCTAGCCCCATTGGCCCATCGCAACCATAAAAAAACTAAACTTAGATTTCGTGCAGTAGCCATGAGCCATAAAAATATGACTTCAATTAAAGTTATATATTTTTGACAGTGTATCATTACAGTAATTACAAGTGCACCATATTTATATTATTGATAATAGAAAATTAACAAGTATAACAGTGAGCCCCATAGAGGTATGATCATGCCAAGTTTAACAAACATCAGTCCGTTCAAAAACAATTTAGAAACACAGAAACACGGAGGCGATACCATGAGCTCACATTTCTTTATGAGATAAGAAGAGCAGATACATTACTACTGAAAACAATATTGAAATACAATTTTAGTACCCTATTCAGATTATAAATATTTTATAAAACATCTGCAAAGAATGAATGAAGAACTTTGATATGACCGTTAAAGATACAGGCCTTAATTCTGTCAGATCGGTTCTCTTCAGAAGCCTTTAACAGAAATCGTATCTTGACCTTGCAACCATGACGACTATACTCTTTCTAAAACATCTATGATGTTGCGTCACGATGTGATTTGTGACGTAGCTCGTTACATCATCATTATGAAGTTATTAGATTCAGTTTGCAACATAAGGTGGTAGCCAGAATCGCCGTACAAAATATCCCATTAAACACACAGGACTCCACTTCCGAGAGGCTGCCCCCTCAAGGTATGAGGTACCACCAGAAAAGTTTTAGACGGATTCTACTTACCAGGCAGGCCTACGTGTTGCCAAACGCCTCGACGCAGAGACGGGCCTGCTTAATATACGGGAGGCATCGGAATCGAATGTCTTTATGAAGAGAGTTTTCCTCAGGTGCTTCAAACAAATTTTCGTAAATTCTGGGATAATATCCTCAAAATATGTAACTTATATTATGAGAAATAAAAATTTAAAAATCAGGAGTGGCTTCTCTGTCACTTGAAACATAATTACATAAGTCTACTTTGAAGATAGAAGCAGAATGTTCCTCCGAAAGTTTTGCCAGACTACATGAAACGACATTGCGGCTGAGTCGTGTTCGAGAGGGAGGTGCTCGGTTCTAATCTCGGTCATGATACCGACTACCCTGACCGAAGGTGTTTTTTCCTCAGTAACTCCACCAAATTAGGCTACGACAGCCTCCTCCTATACCTTTCCTAATGAATTATTCGCTGTCATAAAGTTATTCGGGATACGGGAGAGTGAAATCGGTATAGCAACTAGTTACGGGCTGGACGACTGAGGAGTCTTGAGTTCGAATCCCAGTAGGCAAAAGAATTTTCTCTCCTCCATGACGTCCAGGCCGGTTCTTGGGCCCACCCAGCTTCTTATCCAATGGGTACCGGGAGTTTTCCCCGGGTGTAAAGTGGCCAGGGGCCGGTCACGGTAGCCGAGCAGTCTAAGGCATGTACTGTCTTCGCTCGCTTGGAAACCGGGATCGTGGGTTCGAATCACACTCAGGGCATGGATGTTTAGTTTGTGTGTGTGCGTTTTTCTGTGTTTGTGTACAGGTAGAGGCCTTGTGACGAGCTGATCACCCGCCCAAAGAGTCCTACCGAATGTGTAAGATTTAGAAAAACCCAAGTGAACGGAGAAGTTCATGGAGGTAGACCTAGGCCCACTGGGGCTGTAGTGCCAAGGGGGGGGGGAAAGTGGCCGGGGAGTGAAGCTGACCACTGACCTCCAACTAGTGCCGTGGTCAAGAAAATATGGTTTTATACATCCATTCCTCCTTACGTTTTATAACGTAGTGCTTAATTAGTTAAGCACAGGGCCATCTTTACTTTATCTACACAGTTATTTGACGCTACATAGCTTGCGTTACTGACGTCATCATTAATGAGAGTATAAATACAAATACGTACACCACACCGCAAAAGGCAGTAACCAGCTCAGTGACCGCCGTGAGGACGCCAGACCTCGCGCTGTCTGAACGTATCCTGTGATACAGAATGTGGCTGAGTAAATGTGAACAGGGGAGTCGGAATCGAGGGTTATTTCCCCTTCCTCTAATATGTTATCAACCAATGTATATGCTGTTTCGGATCTGAGGTTTCCAAGTCAGTGACTACGAAGAGTACGGTTATCTGGGTTGCAACAGCGTATAGTTCGGAGAGAGCACGATGTTTCGGAGGAACGTCTTCATGGCCGAAGAGTTCGTCAAGCACAAACCAGCAGAAGAAGGTGGCAAGTCGAGCTCAGCTTGAGACTACTGATATTCATCTCTGTTGTATTAGAAATGTTAAGAAATAACGGACAAACAAGAAATTCGTAGAGCTGGGATGCGTAGTCGGGATAGCTACGGGCTGGATGGCCGGGGTTCGATTCCCGCTAGGGACAAGATATATTCCTGAACTCCATGAAGTCAAGACTGGTTATGAGGCCCATCCATCTTCCCATCCAATGGGTACCGGGGGCTTACCTCGTATCAAAGCGGCCGGGTCATGAAGGTGACCACTCACCTCCATCCAGTGCCGAGGTCAAGAATGGTGGAGCTATACCTCCACTCCCACAAAGTCTTCATGACGTGGCACTTATTTGGTCAAACACAAGGACAACTACATTTTTTACAAGAAATTCAATTGAATTATTACAAACTCTAACTTAAATGGGACATAGGACACTCAGAATATCCAACTATTACCACAAACTGAGGGAGCCGGGATAGCGCAGTCGGTATAGTTACTAGCTATGGGCTGGACGGCCGAGGGGTCGGAGTTCGAGTCCCGGAAGGGTAAAAAAAATTATCTTCTTCACGTCGTCCAGACCGGCTCTGAGGTCCACCCAACCTCCTATACAATGGGTACCGGGGGCTCTTTCCCCTTGGGTAAAGCGGCCGGGGCGTGAAGCTGACCACTCACCTCCAGGTAGTGCCGAGGCGAAGAAAATGGATCTATAAATCCACTTCCCCATTCGCCTTCATGGCGTAGTGCTTAATTAGTTGAGCACAGGGACAGCTATACCTTCTTACCACAGACTGAAATTCATATTTATTTTGGCAAAGAAGTGCTGCGGATTTTTGTTGCACACATAAAGCTGAACAGCCTCTTTTTAGAAATGATAACAATAGCAAACACAAATACACAAGACAAAGCCTCGTCTGTTAGGCCTGTACGAGTATGACTGATTTTACTCCATGATCATGCATTAATATTCATTATGATTATTACAGGAGTATTTTATGTTATAATAACTCAGCTTGCTGCCTGCTTCTTCTCGTTTCTTGCTGGGCTTACTCTTCTACCCTAAGGATGGAAACGATATGTCTCTCCAAACTACAAGGAATTACAACTTAGAAAACCGTACCCTTAATTAATTCTGTTGCCTCGCTTATGATTTGGCCCCATTTAAATCCAAGATTTAGACATAAATCGTATGTCTCGCTGCAAGTTCACGGTTTTGGACGCGCCCCCGCCCACAGGAGCCTTGCCAATCGATACGTGTGCTGCAGTCGCCCAGCAGAGCGCGCGCGAAGTGGAGCCTGGGAACATTCTGGAGAGTGGGCAGTTGGCAGTGCGAGCAGGTGTGACAAGGGAAGAGCGGTCTGCGAAGAAACCAATGTCAGAGAGATGTCGCCTGAGCCTTTGGCCATCCCAATGAGGCCTCTGGCGTAAGTACACTGTTCTTTAACTAGGTTATGTAACTATCATGCACCAACTGCTGAAGTCTATGAAAGACGTAGCTGTTTCTAGTGCCAAATAGGGACGGGGTAGCAGCCGACTGCCTTACTGCATTATTCCAGTCGTTTTTAGAAGTGCTGAAGGAAACTACAATAAATATCGGCCACGAAAGTCGGCATCGAAATGGATTCGAACCCGGTATCTTTCGAATATGAAACATAAATTTCGTCTTAAAATTTGAGGTTCTCAAAGCGGTGACAGTGAAAATTATTGTGCTCTGAGATGTGCCGCCATGCAGTGTAGCAGATAGGTACCAACATTTCGGAGGAATCTGATGCCTCATTTTCAGGGTAGTCATTTACTCTGAGAACCTTTTGGGTAGTCTTCTACCGTGGAAAATGAAAGCAGCAGGCTATTCCAAAACTTTGGTACCTGTCAACGAAATTATATCACTTTCCGAAAGATAGTAATTATCATAGATTTTGTAGGTTATGTTGTAACTTAGGCTTCAAAGACAGATCTGAGACTACGAGACGTCAAGTCATTGTGTATAAATTTGGCACCAACTTAATGAAAACCCTCGCAGACTAGTCGACGTTAAGTTGTTAAGTTTTGAGGTGTTCTCACATGTGATTGTTCTGACTTGTACTCGGAAGATGTTGACCCGCCGAGCGTCGTGACCGAGAAGAATTTGGTCGTCACTAGGTTGTAACGACAAGTAATTCGAACAAATCCGGACGTTTCGGAGGAACATATCGCCTCCATCTTTAAGGTTGAATAAAAACTAAGCAAAAAGAAAACAACAGAAGGAGGCGACAAGCGGAGGTTTTCCCGATTCCGGGACAGTATCTTAAGTCAGACTACAGCGTCTACCCTCCACGCTCTTCACTTCCAATTCATTATACAGTCTCATCATATCATTCGAAGTTTAAAGTATGAATTAGTGACAGCATCGTTAAATAAACATTGTGCACACGGTGTCTCAGTCCAGAACACACCATTCTGTGCATTAAATTAATAAACGTCTACATGATTAAAGTATGACACGGAGACAGCCCTTCAAATATGAATCCCTAACTTCCCCCCATATACAGTATTGTCACGTGTATTAGTGGCTAATAACGCGGATTCTGGATTGGAAGAACGGGTTTATTTATTCCTTATATATTTATTTATTCATTCACTCATATTCCTGTTGCTCCTTCTGGAGCATAGGGCATGCGTGAAACGCTTCGTTTCACATCTGTTTCATTTGTATTACAGACTATCGGTAGGACACCTTGGACAGAGATCAGCCCGTCTCAAGGCCGCTGTCTAGATAGGACAACACAAACGCAGAATAAACGTAGACAAACCTCCATGCCTCGAGATGGATTCGAACCCATTACCCCAGTGTTCGAATGGGCGAAGACGGTTTATGGCTTAGATCGCGCGGCGACTATGATTGGCTACACACCACCAGTAATTACACCTAATTATAGCGCCATCTCTGGGGGCACGCGGTGGCGTAGTTGGTTGAGGCACTATGCTACAACCCGGAAGGTCGCGGGTTCGATTCCCGATTTGGTCATTGGAATTTTTCCATTGACCTAATCCTTCCAGCCGCACTGTGGTCGTGGGGTTGACTCAGCCTCTAACAGAAATGAGTACCAGGAATATTCTTAGGGGAAAAACGGCCGGTGCGTAAGGCTGACAACCTCACCGCAATCTGTGAGCCGATTGTCTAGAAAATGTGGGATCCTCGACGTTTCACAACCCTACAGCCCTCCACAGGCTGTCGTTATATAGACCCCGCACTGACCACATAGAAAACCTCTTCTATTGTTGTAGCAACGAGCTGTAACATTCGTCATAGCAATAGACTCCCCATTGTTGTCACGTGCTTAAGGGGAAAGATGTTTACCGGCCGTTGCACAGACACGGCCGATATTCTGTTACTTGTATTTGTTGCCGCGAGAATTTGTTTTAACAATCCGTTATTTAGCAATGGCCGTCTTTTCTGAATTCACTATTCCGGCTTTCAGCTGCCCCATCACAGTATTTACAGCTTGAAATCGAATCTCAAAGGAGACGCACATTGAGCGGGTTAGCATGTCAGTAATGTCATAGATACACTCGGGAGGTGCACGGTTCAAATCCCGTCCGGGGATTTAGCGACGTCATCTCAACTGAACTGGTGATAAATGTCGGACTGGTGGTAATAATTAATGTTGAACTGAGAGGGATGTGAAAAAACTGTCGTGGCCTATTATAAGTTACTGCCTAGACATTTTCATGGTTGAGCTCAAATTTATGAACACTCCTCTGGAAGTCAGTTGAAGAAATTGTATACTTTCACAATAGGGGAAGAAGACTGACGGTACATGAGAACAGGGCGCTGAAGGGATTATTTGGTTATCAGGGGGAGGTAGTAACAGGGGGCTGGAGAAAACTGCCTGATAGAGAACTTCACAATTCGTAATTTCCTCGAGATATTATTGAGAACGTCAGATCATGGATAATGAGATAACTTGGACATGTAACATGAACGGAAAAGTAAGAAATTCATGCAAACTTTTATTCAGGACAAATGAAGGAAGATTTCCGCATGATGGACCAGAGTAAATGGAAGGATAACATTAAGAGAAAGCGGACATGAACATTCTATAAGGGACGCAAAATTTCTTGACACTCCGAATGAAGAGAAATATCTGTATTGCATGCATACACTGTAGGCTGCTTTTTTTTATCACTGGCTCTACAGCCCCTTTGGGCCCTGGCCTCTGATTTTCAGTTTCATGATCATTTTAAATTCGGCAGGACTCCTTTGGACTAGTTGTCAGCTCGTCGCAGGCCTCTACCTAAACACAGGACAACACAAACACAGAATAAACACATACACATACCAAACATCCATTCCTTGTGTGGGATTCGAACCCACGATCCCGGCTTCCAAGTTAGCGAAAACAGTACATGCCTTAGAACGCTCGGCTACCGTGACGGGCATAGGCTGTTTAGTGTACCAGAAATCATTCGCATTTAATTTAATTTCAACAGAGATGATATGCAACAATCAGGACACGAATAAGAGCAAAATCGGACTACAGCGAGTAATGAAAGGATTCAGTTGGATGGGTTGCTCGAAAATGAGGAACATTTATAATGGCCGAGAAAGGAAATATTCCCTTTTCCAACTAAACGATTAAGTTATATGGAAGTTATATTTTCTGGTTATGGAAATGTGTTACATTTCACATATAAACTCATTATCAGCGATAAGGTGATCGGTGTTCTAAATTTTAAGACTTTATCTTTGCCATTTTGGTATATTTACTGAACATTGAACATGTTCGTGTAAGGTTCAAGTTCTGTACTTCTATTCGGGAGGTACTGCTTTCAAATGACGTCAGAAACGATGGTCCTGACGGAGTTATTTTATGGTTTTCTTCAGTCCCTTTAGGCAAATTTAGGAAAAATAAACACTTCGAGTATTCCAACGATCTCTTCCTTTCAGGTTCATTCCAAATAATCTTTCATCATGAAGAATTCCGTCTTCTTGGATGTGGAGTCTTGTAGATCTTGTGTGAACCAACGATTCGGAGTAAGGTATCGCCTTCATCTTCAAAGTAGAAAAATCCGCGAGCGAGAAACCAGCGTGAGCAGCTGCAGACTGTCTGGTTTCGCTACCTTGAAGATGGAGGCGATACCTTACTCCGAATCGCCGGTTCACACAAGATCTACAAGACGCCACATCCAAGAAAACGGCATTCTTCATAGTCACAGCCGTGAAAAACTCAGATCTGTCAATCTTCCGTCAGTTATGCCGTTCTAAGCTGTATAGCCCAGACACTGATAGCTTCGTAAAGTAGTACACAGTAAATAATTACACAGCACTTCGAAGCCACCGCTGTATAGATGCGTTGAATTACAACATTCTAAGCCTATAATGCCAGAATTTGCCTAGTGTGTTGACATATCCAATCCTGAAACAAAATTCTGGCATAAATATTATTTAAGTAGCGTTAATTTTCGTTAAGCAAAGATGTCGGAAATGAATACGTCACATGAGGAATCAATATCCTCAGCACTCGCAGGTTCATCTTTGTCTCACTGCATTGCAACTGGATGCTACGGACAGACGACTTTTCTATGGAAATGCTTAAATCCTTGTTCGCGCGTGGAACAGGACGAAAAGCTGACAAGCCCTTGCGATCACAGGCTTGTAATTATGGCTCAAAATTTGGAGTTATAATAATATAATTGAATTTATAAATGTAACGGTCGCCTCTTGCCGGTCGCAGTAGCCGCGCGGTTTAAGGCATGAACTGTCTTCCCTCGCTCGGACACTGGGATCATGGGTTCGAATCCAACTCAATGCATGGATGTTTGGTGTGTGTATGCGTTTATTAAGTGTCTATACTGTCCTATGTTTAGATACTGGTCTCGTGACGGGCTGAGCACTGATCCAATGAGTCCTACTGTATCTGAAAAATGATTACGGAATTGAAAAAGAGGCCGTGGCCCTGAATGGGCTGGAAGAGCCATTTAAAAAACGGTATCCTCTTTCCACGTCCTTCTCTCTCGCAGTTGCATTGAAGCTGACCCAATAGGCTCCAATGTGGTCCCACTGTAGATAGAATGTTATCTCTAATAACTTCAATGAGACGAAACACACTGATGTGGAGGAAGAAACTGGAGATTTCGAGACAAAATGTGAATTTATGGCTCCTTTAAATACACGCACTTATGGACAACAACAACAACAACAACAAATATTGGACATGTGAGAGGGATATTCAGAACGGAATGTCAATAGGAAGAATAACAATAAAAAGGTTAAAGCCCATGTACTCTACGATCTAGGATACGTCTGCGTAGGCAACCTTGCTACAGAAAGGTGTTGTGAAAATATGTCCGAATTTCTTCCTGCCGGCGCATGAATACCGAAAGTATACCGAAAATAGGATCTAATAAATTTCTAATGATGACGTCACAGTCTACGTCATCGACTGATGATGATGCTCCCTCGTTCCTATGGCAGATGGAGTGTACATGGAATCTTATGGAGAAAATGTGTCCAAGGAAATCAAGAATATATAATTTCACAGGTTGGTTGAAATTACTGTGTATTATGGATGTGAAATGTGGACCTATCTACCTACCTACCACTGGGCGCTACAGCCCTGGGTGAGCCTTAGCCTCCTCTACAACCGGTCTCCACAACCAGTGCGTGCTGCCATAAGAATTCATCCACGCATGATGACCCGAGGCTGGTTGTTGGGTTTCTGAACAAATTTCTTTTTACAGGATGAGGTTAGCCTCATACCCAACCCCCAATCAGGAGGACCAGGGTATCTCTCTTAGTGTGGACTCTACCCTTTGGCCTTTCCAGCATGGATGACCCTACTGGTAGTTAAACTACCGCCGGCATAGCTCTCCAGGGTGTGAAATGTGAACATTTACCGAAATTTTGAGGAGTAAAGTAAAGTTAGATACATTTGATTAATGCAGTATCTTCAGATGACAAAATAAAATTGAATGTGAAATGACATATTGTGAGAACAAATGAGCCTTCCTCTATCAGTGATAACGAACCTATGAAGCAGACTGCTGAGAATGTGTGGCCATCTTGAACTAAAGGAAGAAGAAGGAAATACGTATTATTGAATACAAATAAACTAGAAAACCTTTATACATGAAAGATCTTAATGCTAAGAAAGAGGCTTGTTCGAGTATTCGTTTTAGAATATACTGATTACAATCCGAAGTGAGATATATCAAATATCTGTCTTTTGGTCTCTTTGCCTTAAAATGGCGGCCGAGCTTACAGCTACAAAATCAATACTGAAACACGAGTGGAACTTCATGTAGTTCATGTGTAGAGTTGACCCCAATGAAACTGTCTATTCTTGTCTTGATTCTGCGGCATTTAGTTCCACACTCTGCTACCAGATTAAACAAAATGACGTTGGACCTTGATGTGAGGTCTGCCCCAGGCTTCGTTCCTTATCATACTGATTGTTCACAGATCAAAACTGGCCTTAAACGGAGATCTGTGATAGGTTATGCTACGTTATATTTTAGAAATAATCACTGGGTATTTACAGATCAGTGATAAATTTTTTTCTCTGAAGTTTATTGCTCCGTCAGTAATGCTCCCGATCCTCTGTTCAGAAGTTTACTGGTTCAAATCTCTGTCGAGACATTGCCTATCCTGGTTGGGGGGTTTTTCATGGTTTTTCTAGGTCCCTTCAGACAAATGATGGGGAATTTCTTCAGATGAGACAGCTGTCTTTTCCTTCCATATCCCGTTCGATTCATTATCCATTAAATCATATTATTCAACGCTATCCAGTATCCAATATCTAATTATGATTCGGATTATTAGGTTCTTACTGTAACACAAAAATTGTATTTTTCTACAGCCCACAAAAGATATCATATAAAAACTGCTCCAAAAGTGAACTGTATTTAGTTAAGAGTATTATGTTCTGGAACATAACGTCGTATAGTCCGTTGAAAGTCAACTGACGTTTCGGCGCAACATATCGCCTCCATTTTCAGGGTCGAATAAACGAAAAAATATACTAACTTTGGCTAAGGTTATGTAAAGCTAAAGTTTTGTAAGGCCGTAACTTCAGGAACTCGGTACCTGCGTGAACTGTACCTTGTACCATCCCACAGGAAAGCACCAAAAGACGTAACGACCTCCTGGGATACAACGCCATGTAGTCCGTTGGAATTCAACAGACGTTTCGGAGGAACATCGCCTGCCGTGCTTGACACCTGCTTTCACGCAGGTATTTTGTTCATTTTATTCGATCCTGAAGATGGAGCCGATATGTTCCTTGAAAGCGCCGGTTGACTTTCAACGGAATACCTTCCATTATATCCCAGAAGATACTACTCTTCGTAACCACCGGCGTGAGAACCTCAAACCCTACATTGTATTTAGGTGATTTTATCAACTTCCCTCGCATACATACATACATACATACATACATACATACATACATAAGTACATACGTTACATCCGAGTACTAATGGCATGCGCCTGGAGTATAGGCAGCCCAACTCATAGCTGTGTCAAAGAGGTTGCCAGTTGAGAAGCAATGCATCACATGTTGGTCGGCGTTCAGTATCACTGGCTGACTGGAGCCACGGTCCCAAATGGATCGAGTTCCGCCTTCTTTTAACTAATCTGACTTCGCGTTTTGCTTCTATGCAGTCTCTGTGCAACGTCGTTTACTACTCATTTTTCTTTATTGTCACCACATGTTTCAGCATAACCGGCCATCTTCAGGTGTACAGGTTACTCTGATGAAGGAGTCTGCTGCTCACTGCGAAGCTGTTTTGTTTCTCTTGTGTAGCTGCCTCGGATTACTTCCGGTTATGTGGGTTAAACAGATGTAATAATTTTGGTGTCCTCGAGCTCTACGTGTTTCCACAGCCCGCCTGAAGATGGACGATTTAGCCGAAACATGTAGTGTCAAGTCAAGATGCTGCAACATAACATTAAGAATATCAAGACATATATGTCATGCGTGTCGTGGGCCAGGAAAAGGGAACGCGGTGCCTGGGCCACCCTGTCACTGGGAGGCATAAATACAGGGACATGGTTCTCCAGGTTGGGGGATGGACGCAGGGTTGACGACCTTGCTGCGTAAAAAAAATACTGTTTCAAATCCGAAGAAACGAAAAACGGATCAAATCTGGCAGAATATTCTAAGGAAGGCTGTAACTGAAAAAGGGCTCTTTTACCTATGATGGTGATGATTATGATGATGATGATGATGATGATGATGTTCTGTGATGGGATCTATTTCAAATGATTCACGTAAGAAAAAATTTAAAACGTATAAAATTATATGGAGTTCTTTGAAAATTGGACCCCCCTTGAAGATCACCGTTTGAGACTGAAACACGCTGACTCCATAATTATTTATTAATCGATAATTTATGCACTCGATGACGTTCTCATGCATGTTCTGTGATTCCAATTAACTCATTACGAATTACAAAAGTCTTGAAGAGTTCTATTTTCTGGGATAACAATATTATGTAGTCCGTTGAAAATCAGCCTTGCTGAAAAATTTGCTGTCAGTTTCACGCCGGATTGTTGCTTGATTGATTGTTGAGTGATTTATAGTGTGGAAATCAGAAATACTCTTATAGTTATTTGTAGTTACGACCTGTGAGTGGTCAATAAATCTATTCCCCAATCCGAACCCCGTCTGTAGTCACTAATAGTCACTAATCTTCAGGGGCATTTTTCAGCCTTCTCAGTCTGTTTCCACTAGTCTGTGCTTGGTACCAGCTCTCCACAATGGCTTTCCTCTGCCGTATCTTCACAAGACGTTTCCTGGTAACGAACCTTAGCAATGGAGATTCTCCAGCTTCCGTTTCCCGCTGGTTAACACTCCACAGCTGAACGCTGAACTCAACTCCTCGGCACCAACCCCACGGAAAACACTGTCTTCTGTTGTCAAGAACGCGTGTTTGCAGCTCAAAGCCAGAGTTATTTTAGGACTGGCGCTTTATCGGCAATCAGTTCGTCTTGGCATCAAGCCCCTTGAGATCCACGACCAAAGATTTTTTTCCCCATCTGAACTCTTGCTGTAATAGTCCTTATGTAACATTATCTCTGACGAGAAGATGGGGTTATCTCTTATGAATATGCTTGGCTTTTCGCTCATATAGCATGTTATTGAAAATGCTTCCTTTTGCACTATATACAAGTCCTCTGTCAGTACATGCAGAACAGATCATACCTATCTTCCATATCTGATGTTACAACGGCAACTTATTCACTTGAACGGTCGTAAGTTTGACCACCGCCAAGTTTAAGCCTCTTATATTTTCGTGTTCACAGCTCCGTTGCCCAGTAATGGATATAAGCGAATCATAACAGATCCAGCAACATCAAAGATTAAACTAGTTAAAAAGAACTAGATCTCCGGGGGGGGGAGTGTTTCTAGAGGAAATGTCATGCAGGCGTTACAACAAGAAAAAGTGCGAAGATCAGAAGGAACATCACGGCTACAAGATTGGAACATGGAATGTAAGAACCTTGAATCAAGGAGGCAATTTGGAGAATTTGAAAACGGAAATGCAGAAGAATGAGGTGTCTGTTCTAGGTGTCAGCGAAGTGCGGTGGAAAGGACTAGATGAAGTAAGAAGTGGTGATTATACAGTGTATTATTCCGGAGGTGAACAGGCTGAAAGAGGTGTGGCAATAGTGGTGCATAAAAGTGTAGTGAGGAGTGTTGTGAAGAAGATTGCTTGTAATGACAGAATTATTGCTCTGAAGTTAAAGGCGGAACCGGTAGATATACTGATTATGCAAGTGTACATGCCAACATCAGAGTATAAAGATGATGAAGTGGAAAAAGTGTATGACACAATTGAAGAAATTCTTCAGGAAGATGGAAGAGGTGACACAAACAACATCATATTTGGAGACTAGAATAGCATTGTTGGAGATGAACCATATCAGAATATTGTTGGATCACATGGACTAGGAAGACGGAATCACAGAGGTCAAATGCTTATTGATTTTTGTGAACGAAATGGACTGATTGTCACAAACACTTGGTTCAAGAAGCCAAAGAGAAGAATTTACACATGGAAGGCACCTGGGGATTGGAAGAGGCATCAGCTGGACTACATCCTTGTGAAACATCGATTCAGAAACAGTGTGAAGGATGTGAAGAC
>NW_019743656.1:5217747-5244639 GCF_002891405.2 Cryptotermes secundus
ATGATGATGAAAAAGAACTAGATACAGTAGTGAGCGTAAGTAAAGTGAGACTGAAAAACAAGTGAAAGTGTAACCAGTGACATGAATTGAACTGCGATTCACGAACTTTTAACAAAGAAATTAGAGTAATAATAATTTTAACCTGTGTTATATAAAAATAACTCGATATAGTAGTGAGCGTAATTCTGGAAAGGATACAAGGTCGAATGAGTTAAAAGTGAATGTGACCGCGTGTAATTATACAGCCGTGTTCATACACCTGAAGATGACCTTTTAGGGTCGAAACATGAAGTGATATGTGATAATAAAAAACGTGTTGTGTAGTCGGTAAATTCACTCTACTGTTGGTTTTTGTAACTCAGTCGTAATGTGTTCCCTGTGAGGTGTGAACTGAATTTTTAAATTCCTTTATGTATCTGTCGATTGGTTTCTGTACTGGAGAAATAATGTGTTTCATGTGAGATACAAACTGAAAATTTAAATAATATGTACGTGAATGTCGCGCTTCAAAGGGATAAGAACAGTTCACATTCCCAGGGGAACGTCCGCGATCGATAGAATTCATGTGATAGTGATCCCTGCCAGAGGAGCGGCGCGGGCTCCTTTCCTGGGACACCCTGCCGTCTGTTAGGGCCACAGTTCTTCAAACAGTATAGGTGGCATAGAGTGCGCTCGTCTGTGAAGACAGTCTACTGTGATGAGCAATCACCTATCCAGCTGCTTTACGCCTTCAGTCTTAAGCTAGAGAAATCAGCTAGTATTTCATCCGGGTTATTATCTGCCATATACTCGTACTAAACTCCTTACAAGTTATACGTGTATGGTAAGGTAAAGTTGTCCCTATGCTTAACTAATTAAGCGCTGCACCATGAAGGCGTATGAGGAGTGAACGTATAGATCATATTTTCTTGGCCTCGGCACTACTTGGAGGTGAATGGTCAGCTTCACGGCCCGGCCGCTTTACCCCCGGGGAAGGAGCCCGCTCAAATTATACGTTACATTTTAAAATAAATACATTCACATTTAACCAACGGAAATTCTGTTCACGAAATTCAGAATTCCTATAAGCTAAGATAAAGTTGTTCCTCTTATTAATTAATTAAACACTGTGCCATGAAGACGTATGAGGGAGTGGCGGTATAGCTTCACTATTCTTGACCTCGGAACTAGATGGCGGTGAGTGGTCAGCTTCACTCCTCGACCTCTTTACCCTCGGTGAAAGAGCCCCCATACCCATAAGATGGGAGGCTGGGTGGGCCCCAGAGCCGGTCTGGACGCTGTGGAGCGGAAATAAATCTCTTGCCCCTGCCGGGGATTGAACTCCAGTCATCCAGCTCGTATCCCTTAGATATATCGACTGAGCTATCCCAGCTGACTTCTCAGAGTTCCTATATGAAATTAATTCATAGATCATCATCATTATCATCATCATCATCATCGTCGTCGTCGTAGTCATATGGTGCATTTGCTATATAGGTAATGTTGAATTACAAATACGTGCTGTTGTAATCAGGTAGTTTTGCTTTAGAAATAAGGGCGGGTCTTGCCAGGAACGCATCACCTGACGCCCCTTTTGTCAGAATAGAGTGATCCAAAGGACACGCGCGGTGCAAACAAGTCGATATCGTCTGGATCGATAGGACCGGTGACGTCAGCCACTTGGTGACGTCATCCTTATCTGTTGTACTATACGCAGTGATTCGGTCGTCAACACTATTCACATATTTTTGGAAAACAGTTTCAAGAAAATTAAAATTTTCCCTGGGTTCGACTCAGCCTCTAACAGAAATGTGTAGCAGGGATTTTCCTGGGAGTAGAGTGCGGCCGGTCGGCGCGTAAGACTGAAAAACTAACCGCCATCTGTGAGCCGAATGTCAATAAAATGTGGGATCCTCGACGTCTCACAATCTATGGGCCTCCATTGCCTGTTACACGGATAGCTTCATCGTTCACCTTGCAGCAATGTTCATAATGCTGCTACTTTATAAAC
Source organism: Cryptotermes secundus (assembly GCF_002891405.2). Taxonomy (NCBI): domain Eukaryota; kingdom Metazoa; phylum Arthropoda; class Insecta; order Blattodea; family Kalotermitidae; genus Cryptotermes; species Cryptotermes secundus. The sequence continues at coordinate 5,219,738 of NW_019743656.1, forward strand.
TTTACAACTTGTTTCTTTCCTCGTGTTATTCTTCAGTGTAGTTTAAAGAAACACATCCCCGCACAACAAGATATAATCTTAACGTAACCCTAGAGCACCTAATACTCAGAAAGAATCTATATAAGCCAATTCAGTGTAAATTACCACAAGCCATACGTAGGCAGTAAATGAAGCTTAACATGCTGATGAAGAAATGCTCCTAAGATGAACGGATGTCATAGACCACCAGGTGAATGACGCCCATGACGACATAGACATCTCAAAATCGAGTAATCCCTTGCTGCATACGTTTTAGAATAAGATAGACCGACAAGATCCACATAAAATTGAAGTCGACCTCAATGCTTAAAACGATGCCGCCGTCAAAATTGGCTCCCCCTCGTCAATGCGATACATTGTTCAGCATAACCGTGAAAACAAGATATTGGCTGCAATTCTTCGTCTAGTTATATGTGGAAACCAACAGAGTCGAATATATTAATTTGAAGACTAACAAACTAACTTACTTTTTTTTCCCTGCTCTATAATAAAATTAAAAGTAAATCATTCTGCTTGTTGGTTGATTGTTTGGTTTCCCCTTCTGACCTGAAACTGAAGGTAGTACATACGTTCGAAACGTTCGTGAACGTCTATCGCACTGCACGGCGTTACATCCTTGCAGATAACATATTTATAGTCATCGACGTGAGAAACACAAATCCAGTCTTCACCGACACAGTTTGTTTCCTGGACAACTGACAGTGCCTGCCATATCGGCAACTTCTCTGACGCGTCAGTCATGCGTGTTAGTATTTATGATTTCATCAGGCGTTTCTCCCGCAGGCAGTAGTGTTGACACAAATATCTTTTGCAGAAAGTCAGTTTGAAAGGAGTCAGGATGACGCTGTCAGTATGGAGACCATATAACATCAAATGGTAGGATAACTCTGAATGAAGATTTGAAACCTTGATCCAATTGGTAGAGAAATAAGAACATATAAATAATATTTTCAAAATCATTTATATCTCACAGGAAACACATTGCATCTACCATATAATGACCAAACTCCAAAAGCTGTTTGGAAAATTATCTCTGTTTATTGTGGCAATTATGGGGCATGCGGTAGCGTGGTTGGTTAAGCCACTATGCTACAAGCCGTAAGGTCGCGGGTTCGAGTCCTGATGAGGTGGACTTTTTCAGCTTACCTAATCCTTCCAGCCGCACTATGGCCGTGGGTTCGATTCAACCTCTAGCAGAAATGAGTACCAGCAATCTTCCTGGCGGAGGGGTAAAGGGCTGCCGGTATGTAGGGCTGACAACCTTACCGCCATCTGTGAGCCGATTGTCTAAAGAAAATGTGGGAGCCTCGACGTCTTACAACCCTGTGGGCCTTCATGGCCTGTTACAGGGATAACTTTACTTTTATTGCGACAATCATGCCTGATACTAAGTACACTCTATGCGCAAAATGTAGATTTTTTTTTGTATTAAAGTGGGTGGCATATATAGTTGTGAGCGTGCTTAAAGTCACGAATATCTGCGTCAAGCACAGTATCTAATAAGCCTATTTAATTTTGGGGAATGCGTGGGGAAATAAGAAAATTATATTTCATCACCAACACATAGGCAAGTTGCTTGGCTTGCCGTTCCGCTCCGTGTATGGAGGCATTACGGCCCTCCGAAAAGTGAGTAAATTTGTACAAGACTATACGGCATCACACACTGTTCATAGTGACCGCCGTGATAACCTCAAATGATCGTCATATCAGGAGCGTTTAAAAATGCTTTGAGTAGTTACTGTAGGATTCTGACGATGGTGTGTAACACACTGATATGTTGGGTTTTTGGACTTTATCCATCGTCCTGGTTTTTTTAAGATAACAAATAAAAACACGACGTTTCGGAAACTGGATCTGAGACTTTATCCATCGTCCTGTTTTTTTAAGATAAATAAAAACACGACGTTTCGGAAACTGGATCGCGTCCAGTGATTGAGGCTAGCTCTTTCTAACGGACCCAACTGAATAGGTGTTTTCCTTCACCTCAGGACGGAAACAGATCCAGTTTCCGAAACGTCGTGTTTTTATTTGTTATCTTAAAAACCAGGACGATGGATAAAGTCCAAAAACCCAACATATCAGAATGCTTTGAGTGTTTACTGTCATTTAAAAATATTTCATAAGGTCAACATTGCAGGAGAGAGACAATCACGCGTACGATGGCATGACAGCATGCTAATCCTATATTGAAAAGCTGGTCCAATAGCTGTCTGATGTGTGCATAAGCGGAGTAAGTCGCTGCAAGTCGATAAATCTCGATGTGTTCCGTTAAAGATTATCTGCACATCACAAGGACAAGAATCGCTGTATGTTTGAATAGCACAGTTCCCGTTACAGATTCCTCTGTGCCTACTCCTACGCTCCTATAATTCGAATCCACACGAGCTGATATTTAAGCATTAGTATTTAATCGAAACTGTATGACATTATAATACATGCCAAAAGGAGAGTGGATTACAGATTTGTATCCATTGGTTTAATGTATTATCCATGTCTAGATATGCATACTAGTACATATGTATATACATGTCTACACACACTCATATTTACAGATGGGAAAAAAATATGAGGGGGCCAATAAAGGTATACATATTTTAACAGAGGTTATCTATGGATATTTTCGAAGTTGAACCGAAATATAATATAGAGTGAGTAGTGTTATACTCTCTCAAAAGATGGTGCTAGTCACATGAATGCCAGAGCCACTTTATCGAACGCAGGGAAGTCAAAGAAAATTGCGGCAGAATTGTTTGTATACGTTTCTTATGTCCATTCATATACAGGTAAATGGTTAAAGTAAAAATGTCCCTTTGCTTAATTAATTAAGCACAACGCAATGAAGACGCATGGGAGAATGGAGCTCCATATGTTGTTAACCTCGACATCGATGGAGGTGAGTGGTCAGCTACACGCCCCGGTAGCTTTATCCTCCGGGAAGGGTGAAAGGAAATGAGGATGGATGGGCCCCAGGGCAGGTCTGAACGCCTTGGATAAAAGCCTCTTGCTACTGCCAGGATCGAACCACGATTCCACGGCCATCCAACCCGTATTCTGTTGCTATATCGACTGAGATATCCTGACTTCATATTGTCACGTGATCGAGTGACTATAGACAGAGTTTGGATTGTTAAATCGGATTTATTGGACACTCGTGACTACACTTTACAAATCACTATCACGCACACAGACTAGTGTTCCCGGTCACGGTCTGCACTGCTCTGCTTTAACATCTTCCAACAGTGGACGTTCCTCTGTTCCCAGGCTCACGTCCCCGCAGACTGGCCGCCATTTCACACCGATCTCCTACTCTTGTAATTCTACTATCTAAAGACTCTCTCGTAATTGAAGCTGGTCCTCGATATATAGCTTTTTACTGAACATAACAGAAAACGCCTCTTCCATTATTGCCCGGGAAACGTGTTCCCATAGCTGTTCCCTAGCAACGACTGTCATAGTGTCGCCTGTTTACACAACTGTTGTTTGGCATTGGGTCTGCATGCCACAATATATACAGTCTTCCCTGTGTAGGTATGCGTATCGAAAAACAATCTATTCATTCTTACAAGATGGTCAAAAATCGCACATATATCGGAGTTTCGATCCTGAAGGTAAAATCGAGTATCAGAGTAAAAGCAATCATGTTTCTTTTAAGAAGAGTTGTATATACTCAACTCTCCGGGGGATAAAACAGCCGGAGCGTGGAGCTGACCATGCAAATACATCAAGGATTGAGGTTAAGAAATGTGGTTCTATACCTACGCTCCCCAATACGTCTTCATACTTATTTAATTAAGCACAAAAGACATTTGTCTTTTATTTTACCTCTACTTATATTAAGCTGGCTGTTGTGAACACTGTAATGAACGAAGATCACAATCTTCTGGGATGTGACGCCATGTAGGCTGCTAGATATTTACCAACGTTACAGAGGAACCTGCTGCCTCCATCTTCAGGGTAGGAAGTACAAACCATAGGTTTGTCCGAAACATTGGTAAATATCTACCAGATTAAACCGCCTCATCCCAGAATACAGAGGTCTTCATAGTCACCGCTCTGAAAGCGTCAAACCTCAACTTAATTTTCTGTAATTCAATTTAAGGGTATGAGTGAACATTTAATTATATCTACTGTTATATGAATATAAAGCTACGAAATATTGCTTTTTAATCATGTATGTCTCAGAGGGGCTTATACCTGCTTGCATAATTGTCTTACTCCTTAACCCTGAAAATGGAAGCAGTACCTTCGACCGAAACGTCGGTTAACTTATACCAGACTACATGGTGCCACACTCCAGAATCTCAGTGTTCTGAAATATTCTTATATATAATACGTAATTGTAATTATAAATTATAAATTGAGCAATATCTACGTTCTGAAATAATTTTGACTTATGTCCCTCATGCCCTAATTGAGAGATAATACCGTGTTTTTCTACAGGTGTAGCGTCACCTGAGAGCCGACGGTCAAGGGGCTCTTTCCACATCTTGCATGACACAAAGCTGTTATAGGTTAGTTAGAGTTTGTGAACTGACGAGCAGTGTTTTTCGTGAGGTAGTTATGAAAATCAACATGAATATATGTATGTATATCTTCTGGAATGTGACACAGTGTAGTGCGGTAGAGGACCAACGATGTTTCGGAGGAACGTGTCTCCTCCATCCTAAAAGTTGAATAGTAAGCTAGGCTAGCACTTTGCTTGCCGAATGTTTCTTGCAGCTTACTCTTCGACCCCGAAGAAGTAGGCAGTATGTTCCTCTGATGTCTCGAAGGACTTCTCCCAACTACACGGCGTCACATTCCAGAAGATAACACTCTTCATAGTTACAGCTACGATAACCTGAAATTCAGTATAGAGATTTGTATTTGTCTTAGGAATATTTCGGATTCGAAATTGGCCTTCACTGTGGAAGAACGTTGGTGTCTGCATACATTCAACTTGATTTGTTTTCGCAAATATTTCTACGCTTGGAATCTACGTAAGTTTCGCTAGTGATTATTAAAAAAATGTCACTGATTCACCGTCTTACGTGCAACCACTAAGAATATTTAGAATATGGCATTTTCATTGGTTCAACATTTTAATAATATTTCTTAGTGGTTTAAGACTCTTGATAATTTTAAATACTTGTTTAATGTATTTTTAAAGCAGTATGAAAACATAATCACTTAATCTGTGCATACAAATGTGATTATAGAAAGAGAAGGAAGCACACCATATAATTCGGTTTATTGTAACAAACAGTGATAAGTACAATATATGGATCCATATAGGAGGCATAATTCTATAGTATAAAGTTTGTTAATATATCGCCTGACAATGGTCCATGAGCCGGAACATGCTGCGACGTTGTACGACTAATAAACTTAGTCACGCACAGTGAAATGTGAGCGAGTTGTTTGGCATATTGTTATGTTTGACAAGAAAAGCAAAATTCATATGTAGTCCTACCCAGTTGCTACCTTGGGACATTTCCCCTTGATTAAAGCTGGCGTGAAGCTGACCAGACTCTTCCATCTAGTGCTGAGGTTAAGAATTTATGGAGATAAACGTCCATTGCCGTGTATATCCTCATGGCGTAGTTCTTAATAAAAAACAGTTTTCCCTTTTACCTTTTCCACTCACTGACGAATTTAAAACAGTTATTCCCAAATTTATACCATGGTGATTCATTATTTCGTTTCGTGTAACGATTTTGCAACTGTCCGTGAATCTTTTTGGTCAAAAGAAGTTGTGCGAACACGGCAGCAGCCGCAATGTCATTGAACCTCAATGTGTTTTAATTTCAGGAGAAACATTCATGCGAGCCCTGGACGCCAGGTTCCACCGGTACAGAACAGCTGATGTAAAGTGAAATTTTTCTGATTTCAGGGAACCACATGAGGTGGTAGTGGAATATGCACAAGATAACTAAGGGTTTGAAAAAGAAGAAGAAGACCAAGAAGCACAAGAAAGAGGACGACCTCTTTGACGAGGTTGAACTTGAGAAATACAGGAGAGCACATCAACAGGAGTCCGAAGGAGGTCAACAGGAGGAACAGGTCGAGCAGGGGGCAGGCTCCTCCGACAACGAAGAGTGGAAACGCTTCAAGGCTCTCACCGCAGGTGTAGACAGTGTCCTAAAGAGAACTCAGGGGGACCTCGACCGCATCAAGTCAAGCAGCTACTTCCAGAGGTGAGAGGTCTCTTTACTGGGCAGACATCTATCGAAACTTGATGCATTTGATAACATTTCGCAATACATAAATTATTTGAGTCAGTGCTCTTTCTTAGTCATTGTGTTCCTTCATAAACAGTCATAATATTTCTAATAAACGTGTTGAAGATTTGAGAATGTTTCTTTTCATTCAAACGTTCTTGGATATCAAGGAAATAATATGAAATTAATTACCTCTTTACTCATGTCGAAACTTCTACTTCGTCCAAGTTACTTATGCGAACTCTTTACTACAGTCGTCCATATATCACTTTAGTTTGAAGTTATATTAACCATATAAGAATTCATGACTGTTTTCTCCCCTTCACAATCTAGGATTTCCACCAGTAATATTTCTCATTCACGTGAAGTACTAAATTCAAAACAATTTCTGCAGTCTCCCCAAAACAGAAAGATGTATACCTACACATATTTACACACAACACTGGTCTGACTATACTCTTACATATTTTCCAATTTTTCTTTCTTTCTATTCTTGAAGCTTGGTGAGGCTGAATCCCTTAGTAATGTGGTCTGAAATGGGCCTGTTGTACCAGTCTTGAATGACAGATGAGGATATAAGAAAGTAAGGTAAAGGCAAAGTTAGCCGGTCACGGTAGCCGAGCGGTCTAAGGCATGTACTGTCTTTGCTCGCTTGGAAACCGGGATCGTGGGTTCGAATCCCACTCAGGGCATGGATGTTTAGTTTGTGTGTGTGTTTTTCTGTGTTTGTGTACAGGTAGAGGCCTTGCGACGAGCTGATGACCCGCCCAAGGAGTCCTACCGAATGTGTAAGATCTAGAAAAACCGAAGTGAACGGAGAAGTTCATGGAGGTAGGCCTAGGCCCACTGGGGCTGTAGTGCCAAGGGGACAGTAAAGATAAAGTTATCCCTGTGCTTAACTAATTAAACATTATTCCATGAAGGTGTATGGGGGAGTAGATGTAAGGATCCACATTTTATTGATCTCGGCACTAGTTGGAGGTGAGTGGTCAGCCTTAAGCCCCGCTCCCGGTACCCATTTGATAAGAAGCTGGGTGGGCCCCAGAGCCGGTCCGGAAGACATGGAGAAGTAAAAATTCTTGCCTCCAGAGGAAGATATAAGCAGAGACAAAAGTTCATAAAATGTGGCGTTTTACTTTGTAAGATGTTTTCGAAAGAAACTAAATTAGAAAATCGTGATCATGATAAAACCACATTAAGTATTTAGGCATACACTGTCATGAATACGAGAACATGCAAATAGAGTTTACTAATACATAAATATTCGAAATGTTTCAAAACTCACTGTTGTACGTAATCAATTTATTGTGCCTCCTACATGGTCGTAATAAAACTATCAAGACCCTCTGGTGGTATGACATTATAAAAGGGTAAAGAAAAAGGTAAAGCTATCCATGTTAACAGGCCCTGGAGGCCCACAGAACTGTGAAACGTCAATCAGCTCACAGATGGCGGTAAGGTTGTCAGTCTTACGCGCCGGCCACTCTTTACACCCAGGAAGATTCCTGGTAATCGTTTCTGTTAGGGGCTAAGTCAACCTCACGACCATAGTGCGGCTGGAAGGATTAGGTCAATTGAAAAATCCAATGACCTCATCGGGAATCGAACCCGCGATCTTACGGATCGTAGCATTGTCCTTCAACAAACTACGCTGTAACATTTAGGTAATTATAATAAATTTTGGACTGTAGAAATCCATCACGAGTGTTAAAATTCTCTTTTGCAGTCTGTACTTTAAGCAAAAATGTCTTTAATTTATTCCGTCACCACAACAGAAAATACAGATACACTATACATACGTCATTTCTTACAACATGTTTCCGTTCATTAAGCCATCATCAGGCATTTGACTTGTTTATATTTACCTGAATTCTCTCCAGACACACACGATATGACCCTGAAATATAATGTTTCTGGCTATAACATTACAAATATAAATTTTAAAATTTGTATATGTTGCAGGAAACCGCCTGGTCCACCTGCTTCTGAAGGAAGTCCAGGTAAGGCAGTCGATTCAACAGAGGCGCCGAAGTCCATTCCAGCTGCCTCACAGAAGAAAAAATCTAAGGGCTGGGTGGGCTTCGAAGAAGGATCTTTGGGCATCGACGCTCCAGCACCCGAAGAATCTGAAGAACAGCCCACTGAGAAAGATGAAACAGCTGCACCTGTCTCGGTAGATGAACTGCTAGGTGCTGAACCAGCAGCTGCCACAACTACTGAGGACGAGGAAGAGGAGGAGGAAGAAGACGAAGTTGATGACATCTTCGATACTTCGTACGTAGACGTAGTAAAGCTCGCATATATTCCAGACAGTCCCGTTCAGGAGGACGAAGGCTTCGACCCATTTGACACATCAATCGCTGAGAAAATCATCAAAGAGGAGGAAGAGCGTACAAAGAACAAGAAGAAACTAGTCAGCTTGGGCTGTGCAGTCGAAGTTTTAACAGGAAGACTCGAAACCGCTCCAACAGCAGCTGGAAAGAAGCGACGAGTGGTTCCGAGGCGTCCACAGGACGTAGATCTTTTACTTGCCGATAACGTTCCAGAGGTAGCAGAAGGGGGCCAGGAAGACTCCCAGAGCTGGCGACATGACAACACAGAGCAGAATCTCCTTGATGAAGCTCCAGAACCTTGTAGGAGCCTCCTAGATGACGATACCGAGGTCAGCGTTCCAGTTGTTCCTTTAGAAGATATTACATTTCAAGCCACAAATTCTGGTGTAAAAGAAGACGGAGAAAATAAAGAGAACAACGCAGAGGAGGTTGTTGATTTAAAGAATTTGGTCGCAGAGTTTGATTTAATATCTGGTGGGGAAACAGACGCAACTCCAAGCACTGTAAAAGAGGTGCCCATTTTAGGTGAAGTGGACGACGACCTTGAGGACGAATTTGCTGCCCTAGCAGCAGAGTCCATCTCCAAAAAACCACAAAACTCACAGGAGAACGAAGACGTCAACGAGAAAGATCCATTTGATACAGCTGCTGCTGCTGCCGTCCTCGGTGAACAACAATCTGAACCAGACCAATTTGATATTGAAAGAGATTTTAACCCTGACACCCTCAGTTTTCCATCTCAGAAAAAAGGTTCACCATTCCCGATATCTCCAGACGTTGATATCGTTCTAGCCAGTGAACCACAGCCAAAACGTCAGTGGGCTGAATTTGAGGAAGAGGGAGAGGAAAGCTACAATCCCACCCAATCCCTTCCACCTTGCCCTGTGCCACCTCAGAGGATCACACCTCTCTACGATCAGGAATTCTCGGACAGTGCAATCCTTGCGCTAGCTGAAGATCTAGATATTACGCAACTAGATCCTTTCGATACCTCGTTCGCGGAGAATATTCTGCCTGGGAAAGCAGAACTGAAGCTGATAGAGAACGAGATTCTGTGTTGCAGTGACCTTGAGATCAACGAAGCGAGGATCTTATCTCGAAGCGACAGCGACTTCGACTTCAATCCCAGGGAGGACGAAACAGTTGTATCCACAGTCAGCATCCAGATTACAGATCCTACTGGTCAGGATCGAGAAGATGAGGAAACAGGCTTAAGATCCCTGACACTTGGACACCGCGACCTTCTAGGAGGAAGTACCACAGATCTTTCGAAACTAGGACACGACCCCATCCAACCAGCTGAACAGGAGAAAGTGACCGAAACTGAAACTGACCCATTTGACACATCTGTAGTTGAAGTACTTGCAGCCCCAGGGAAGGCGGAGCTAAAATGTTTGGAGAAAGAGCTACTAGGTGAGACTGAGATAACGCTAAAAAGAAGTATCAGTGACCCGGATTTCAACCCACGTGCTGAAGAGCCAGAAATATTGAAAACAGACGAGCCTGAAATAGACATTCCTGACTTAGTGAACGTAAAGGCAGGAGTTGCTAAGGTTGTCGCATTTGACGTTCCCACCCCATCAGCTCGACCTGACTTGCTCGTTGTTGGATCTGAAGAGGGCGCACGAATCTCCAAACCTCTCACACCTTACTACGTTAACGCGAAGCCAGCCGATATATTTGCGACACAGAATGGAGCGGTAGATGACGCAGATCCATTTGACACCTCATTTGTTGAGAAACTGGCGCCCGGAAAAGCAGAGTTGAAAATAATAGAAAGTGAATTAGTAGGGGAACCAGAAGGCCTAAAACACAGTCTCTCAGACCAGGAGTTCAATCCACGGAGTCAAGAGGAGGCTACATCCAATGTTACAACTGAGGTGGCAGCTAACTTAGGCCGCAGATTTTCTGACTTTTCAGGGGACCGGCGGAGAGCACCTCCTCGCACCCTTGCTATAAGGGGTGTTACTGTGACTCCTGTGCCTCTACAGGAAATACCCGCAGTGCCGACTCCAGCCTCGAAACCAGATCTTCTCTTCGTCGAGGAGAATGCGCCAGTGGCCACAAAGCCATTGACGCCTGCTGTTGAGATCAAGCTAGAGTACACAAACCCTTTTGATACGTCGATCGCGAACAATTTGCTTCCCGGCCGTGCTGAACTAAAAGTGTTAGAAAGTGAGCTATTGTCGTCAATCAAAAGGAGTTACACTGACCCAGATTTTAACCCCCGGGCCGAAGATACAATAAAAGTTACACAGTCAGAGTCGGAACGCCCGACAGAAAAACCTGACCTCCTGAACTTGCCCGCTGAGGTGGCCCCTGACACGAAGACCCTGACACCTGTGATAGAGAACTCAAAAAATCCTTTGGATGATAGCATTGCCAATGACATTGATCCTTTTGATACATCTATTGCCAGTGACCTAGTTCCGGGCAAAGCTGAACTAAGGCTTCTCGAATCAGAGCTAATTGGACAATAAAGTGAAACCAACATATATGTTAGGGCCGTGTATTCTTATTTCTTTAACAGTATTTCAGTGACGTACAGTATTGTCGTGCGATGCCACTTCATGGCGTAGAGCTTAATTAGTTAAGCACAGGGACAAATTTACCTTTACCTATATAATAGTGTGTTCAATAACATACTACATAGACATGGATTTTGAAACAGCTGGTAAGGGTGGCAATCCCTTCCTAATGGAGGATCTAGGTGACTATGGTGGAAACACTGATTCAGTTGGTGGTGGCGGTGGAGGAGGTGGTGGACTAAGTTCCAACCCCTTCTTGAGTAACAATGACTTCATTATTCCTGCATCTTCTGAGAACCCCTTCCTAAGTTCCATAGGAAGTGAACCGTCCTCATTCCTCTCTTCAGGGAACTCCTCCACGAATCCTTTTGCACAGTTTGATTACTCTGGAAGTGGTGATATGAATACAACAGCCAGCCTCAACTTCTTTGGAACACCTGAACCAGATGCCACCCATGCTAACATCTTCGCTGCTGATGTAACAAACCCGCCATCTGACTTCTTTGAAAGTATTGCACCTTCACAACCCAAAATAGAATCCAGAGTTCCAGGAGGGATTGACTTGTTGGATGACATAGGGGTAAATGCCCCGGTAGAATCTGACTTTTGTAAGGAGACTGATGTATTTAACAGCACCCCAAACCAAGCAGTGGATGATTCCTCCAGAACCAGCACGCCAAAAGGAGGTCCTCCTAGAAGACCTCCTCCTCCAAGGCCTGTCCCTCCCTCGAAAGAAACGAAAGACCTTATACTGAGTGTTACTGGGGCCATGGAAGCCACGTCCTCACACCTTCTGGATCGGCTCCAAGCCACGAGGACGCCGAGCCCCACTCCCATCCGTGACCTACATTCTCCAAGTCCTACTCCAGATATCCCTTTCTCGGACCTTCTTGGCTCAGATATGACAATAGCAGGGCAACTTCCTGCATTTCCTAGCAATACAGAGCTCAATCTCCTCGGGGATGAGTCGATCGCTGCAGCTCCCTCAGTTCCAAAACCACCACCCAGACCGGCACCACCTTCTCAGAAGCCTGCTGAATCTCAAGAAGATATCATGGATATTTTCAGTGGTAATGCACCAGAGCCCAGTACAGTAACAGCAGTACCACAGACAAATGCTGATATACTAGGTTTGTTCGATTCGTCTGTTCCTGCAGTGCCCACAAGTGAGATGAGTGGAACAGCTGATCTTCTACTAGGAGATGACTTTGGGGGTACGTTACCTGCAGACTCAAAAGAGGTGAACCTGCTAGCTGCTACTGCAATGGACTTGGAGCCAGCAGTAAGTCCCGCACCGCAACAACATCAGCAGCAGCAACAACAACAACAACAACAACAACAATCCGACAATTTCATGTCTACAGATATGCTAGAGGCTGCTGAGGCTCCAGTACTCAAGTCTGCTGATGAATTTGATGCTTTTGCAGCCAAGTTTGAAAACGCTGCCAAAGAGGAGGGGCAAGATGTTCGTGTTGTGGAAGGTGACCCCTTTGACCCATTTGCTTCTTCTGGACTGGTAACAGATACAGGAAATGATGGTAAGTCATTTATCTCTCTCTCTCTCTCTCTCTCTCCCTCTCTCCCTTGATGTGTAACCAACTACAAATATCTTAAACCCCATTTCGTTCCACTTACAAGCATATCCATCTTTTATTATTGTAGCTACTCATTTCAACTTCTCATTCATTATACTGGATCACAACCCCGCCATTTTTCCTCTTCCACTCTGTCATCAGAATCATATAAGAGATTCTGCATATGAGTACAGTAAACCTGCAGTTGTCTGATATCCAAGCGCTAGAATTCTCATCCAAATAGCAAACATATCAAAGACAATTTACCATTTGTATAAAATTATTCAAAACAAATTTGTGATATGCATCTGTTCACCCACAACACGGTAGTTGTCCCAGCCACCACTAGAAGCGCTATCAATCTTTGGCCCTCATGCAGGCACCATTACAGTAAAGGCTACTTGAATGTATGATTGTGTTAAACATGTAGCCCAAAACTTCCACCTCTCATCTGGGAAAACTCTGCCTCAAGAAGTAACACGAAGGCGTTTTGTGATTTTATGTTGTGAGGGAAAGAAGTCTACCACCATGACATATGAAGGGGTACAAGCATGCACAAGAATTAGCATGGACAGGCAGCTTAAAATAAGGAAACATTAAACTAACTAACTCCATGGAGCCAAGTCCTTATTGAGAAACAAACAGTCACTCAGTTACTCAAGAATTTCCCGACATTATGTAGAACATGAAAGTTCTTTACCGTGTTCAAAAGATCCCCCCACTGGTTCCTATCCAGTCCATACCACTCCATCCTATCTCTCTAAGACCCGTTTTAATATTATCCTCCCATGAACACCTTGCTATTCCTAGTGGTCTCTTTCCTTCTGGTTTTCCATCAATATGCTGTATGCATTCCTCTCGTCCCAATTTGTACTACATGCCAAGCTCATCTCACCCTCCTTGACTAGATCATTCTAATTACATTTGATGAAGAATACAAGTAATGAAGCTTCTCATTATGGAATATCCTCCAGGTTCCTATTACTTCATTCTGCTTGGCTCAAAATATTTTCCTCTGCGCCCTGTTCTCAAACATCATTAATGCATGCATTTTCCTTAGCAGAGACCATGATTCATACCCGGACAAATCAACAAGCAAAATTATAGTTTTGATTATTTTATTTTTATATTTATGTATTCTATAACAGGATATTGGACGAACATATTAATTTGAAGTTATGGGAAGAAGCTATTTTAGTATATATTCTATTGTATTTTATTTAATCCGTTTTGCTACATAGTAACACTTGAACACGTCATTCGGTAAAACAAGTTAACAAAATAAATCTAAAAAGTTACAAGCATACTACCTAAATTTGTTACAATCGTAAGCAATATATAAATACAACATTCCAAAAAATATACAAACTACTATATACAGCTCATGAATGGCTATGACATCCAAACCTAAGCACTTGCACCATCCACTTTTTTATTAAAACTAACAAATTCATTTATTGTATAAAAAGAATGTTTCAGTAAAAATGATTTTGAGTCTCTTTTAAAAACTGAAAAACCCACCAAGTTTTTTATTTTGTTTGGCACCTTACTACACAATTCTAACCCCATATTTACCACACTTTTTTTAAATAATATAGTTCTGCAGAACTGAACATGAAAATCCTTGTTTATTCTTGTATTATAACTATGAATATTTATATTTTGGGTCAGATCTGCTTTCTGCTTTTTATGTAACATAACACCTCTAAGATATACAAAGAAGTGACCATGAGGATACCATAATCTTTAAAAATTTCCCTGCAGGACTCTTGTTAACCAAGTCCACTAATTATTCGCAACACCCTCTTCTGCATTTTAAATATCTTTATACTATCACCTTCACCCCCCCCCCAAATATTATTCCATATCTCAATAACGATTGAAACTTTCCAAAATAAATCCTTCTTAACATATTTGGAATCAAAACTCCTCTTAGTGATTTAATTATATAGGATGTTTTACTAAGTTTTTTACATAATGACTGGATGTGGGTAATCCATTTAAGGTTTTCTATAATATCTATACCCAAAAATCTCAGTTCTGATGAGTAAGCAATTTCCAAGTTATTATAGAATATCTGCGGCCTAACTACAAACCTATTTTTACTAAGATAGAATGACATAGCAGCTGTTTTTTTAATATTTATTAAAAGGTTATTTACCTGAAATCATGTTTCAAGCTGTTTCATGATCTTATTTATTTTCTGTTGAGCTACATCTTTATCTTTATCAATAACAAGTACACTAATATCGTCTGCAAACAATACCATTTCCGCACCTTGTGGGAGATCTTTGATATACAGAAGAAACAGTAATAGTCCCAGAATTGACCCTTGTGTTACCCCATGTATTGTTTCTCTCAAGGGTGATATATATGTATTTTGGATGATATTTTTATTCAGGTGATTTATTTCAACAAATTGTACTCAGTGAGATA
Source organism: Cryptotermes secundus (assembly GCF_002891405.2). Taxonomy (NCBI): domain Eukaryota; kingdom Metazoa; phylum Arthropoda; class Insecta; order Blattodea; family Kalotermitidae; genus Cryptotermes; species Cryptotermes secundus. The sequence goes on from NW_019743656.1 coordinate 5,234,848, forward strand.
AATAAGATTTAAACCATAAATTAGTAACCCCTCTGATCCCGTAATAATTTAATTTATCTAGTAATACATTGTGGTCTATCACATCATATGCCTTTGTCAAGTCAAAAAATATTCCTATGATGCGTAACCATCTATCCATCGCCTCCTGTATACTCTCAATGAAGGTCTGGGAAGCTGTTTCTGTCAAATTATTTTTCCTAAATCCATTTTACACTTCTGTTAATGTGGTATATTTTGTTACAAAGGATATCAACCTGTTATACACCAATTTTTCCAGTATTCTGGAAAAAACCAGCAGAACTGATATTGGCCTGCAATTACCAACTTCCTGTCTTTCCCATTTTTTATACAGCGGTCTTGCTTTAGCTATTTGCATCTTATCTGGAAAGACCCCTGATTTTAAAGAGGCGTTGAAAATATGTACTAAAGGTCTCTTTATGTAATGTGAACATCTCTTGGCTAAATATTCTGGAATTTCTTCAAAGCCTGCAGATGGTTTACCACTTAGACCTTTTATTACCCCATCTATTTCAATTTCGGTAATAGGGAGCCAAAACATTGTGTTCATTTGATATTGAATCCTCTGTTGTGAGGTTTGTACTGGAGAATGGTTTACGTTATTCGCTAAAAGATCTTCGACACTTTCAATAAAAAAGAAATTCAACATGTCTGCCATTTTTTGTGGATTTGATATTTCCTCACTTCCACTCTATAGTCGCCCTACCGAGAATTTCCAGTTTCTTTATTTATTATTTGCCAATTTGCCTTTGTTTTGTTATGTGAACTTAACATAAACCTATCATTTTCTTTTCTTTTAGCTTCCTTTATAACCCTTTTATAGATTTTCTGATATCTATTAATGTATTCTAATACAGCGTTTGAAAAAATTGTATTTTTCTTTAAAGTGTTTAAAAGTCTCATTTTCCGTCTTGAAACCTTTATCTCCTGAGTAAACCATTTAATCTCATTACACTTTTTCTTATAAACTGTCTTTAAAGGGAAAGCTCTTTCAAAATAGTACAAAAATCTGTTCAAAAAAGTATCGTAAGAAGTATTTAATTCATCATATAAAAGAACATCTTCCCAGGATTCAATCTGAAGTAGATGGTTGAATTCTTCTATATTCCAACCTGAAAACGGTCTTCTTGTAATTTTTTCCATCTCATGTTCTCATTTGTTCATCATTTAGCCAATGTTCAGAGAAACGTAGGATATCTAGGTCTGTAAACTCTGTATTCAATAAAACAATTAACTCCAGTAACTTATTTCTCAGACTCTGAATATTATGGTTTAATATTAATAAACCATTTGATGTTGAAACCTGTCTCTTGCCAACCTCACTAGTCACTATTTTTATTTCTTGTTGGGGGCTATCTATAAAAAATCCTCGTTTCTGTTTGTAGGTGATTTATGGGGTCTTTTTAATTGAACCAAGTCTTGCACCATTTTATTTTGCCATCCCTCGCTTTTCTCATACAATTCACCCTTTTCTTGACTTCTTTCCCTGCCCTTTTCTTCCCTAGGTTTATTTTTTCCTTTCACCGATCTTTGTGGTTCTTTTGTCGGTGGAATATGAGTCCCTTCCTCTTCCATCCCTTGTTCATCCTTCCCTTTCATTATTAGTGGGTCAGACTTCTTCTTCCTCAACATATCCAAAATTTCTTTTACTATTCTTTTTTCTATCTGCTCCTTACCTCTTGAATTCCTATGTAACCCATGTTTAGTGAACAAGTCCCTTTCGGATTCCACCACAATAACACGTGAATTTCCGAAAACCTTCATAAATTTTTTTAACTTTCTGTTAAACCTTTTCACCTCATCATTTACACATGATTTTTGCTCCAAGTCATGCCTGTGCGGTAGGTTCATAACTAAAACATTTGTGTGAGTATTCTTGTTTACAAAGTTCCTAATTTTGATCAGTCCCTTGTCAGTCTCATTCCTGCTAACATCCTTAGTACACAATCACCAAGTCCTTTTTAGAGAAGTCTTCAATATCGTTCACACCTGAAGTTAAAATTATTGCTAGATCTGCACCAGGTTTCTCTAATCCTTGAACACTGTATTCCACATGTAGCCTCATGTTAGATGTACAAAATTTCAGTATAAAAATGGAAAGAAAACACATCAAAGTATTTTTGTATCAATCATCAGAGAGTAAAATGATGGAAATATGATCTGTCACAACAATCAGAATGCTTTAGAAAAATATGATGTAGCCCTGTGAGGGCCTAACTTGAGGACAAGCAGAAGGCTCAGTATTGTAGCGACACCCGTGATCAAGAAGAGATATTTCATTCCAGCATGGGGAGCAGTAACTGCAGACAAGGGAGAGTCCAAGATTATAGGTTTTGGGGCAGAAGAGAGTTTTGACACGTTCTTGTCAATGAATGAGCCTCCTCCTGTGCCCCAAGGAACACCAGCACGTTTCAATCATCAGGAGTCTGGAGACTCTGATGAAGGCCCAGACTTCTCAATATTTATCAAGTGAGAAACTACCATTATTTTAAGTACTTGGTCAATACTGAAATACCATTATTCTAATAGCATTCCATTTGTATTTTGGTGTACAATGTCATTATGAAATTAAATTGTAAATTATAGTGTTGATCTTTCAAATAGATCTGTGTTAATTTCTTTTATTTAAAACTCTGTTGGATTTCACGGAAAACAATATATATTTTTTATTTTGTTACATGTCATGAAAGTCTCTAAATGCTCAATTTATGAAGTAGTTAAATTTTTAGAAACAAAACACAGGAATATTACAGTGGCCTGCTCGAATCATTCATCATCTTCATACAATGATCACAGGTGAAATAATTGCTGCATAACTGTCAACAGCAGTAATGGATTAAAAGCATATTAATGTACGAGTATGTTTAATTTTATAGACGCATATTCTTTCTACTTTTCAATTGACCAGAATTTGTCATTTTTCTGTTTGGTCACCAGACCCAAAAATATGGAAACTGCGGCAACAGAGTACATGTCAGGAGAATCCGTGCCTACTCTTGCACCTCCACCAAAGAGCCCTGTTCAGAATACAGATTCCAGTCTGAGGTTTAATCCCTTTGATAAGAGCAATGAGCTTGTAGCCACTGCTATCCCAGCTGCTACAGACGAGCCTGCTCTTCCCCAAGGTAGGTGCAGAATGCAGTAGAATCCTAGAATTACCATGTACAGAGGTGTGGAGTTACAACAAAAACGCTATATGTGGAGGTCATGTCAGTCTGTCCATCTATTTGCCTATGACCAAGTATCAATACCTAAACGCCTGGGCGTTTTGAGAATCTTACATTAAAGTTTTGGGAATATTCTGATTTTCAGCCATATTGATCCATAATAAAACTTGGTTTACATAAATATACATGTATCCTTCTATTCCATAAACTATTTCACAGATTTTGTTGAAAATTGATGTAAGAAACTTCCATAAAAATTTGCATGCATTCTGATTTTCACTTTAACAGAAATGAATACTAAGAATCTTCCTGAGTGCTCAAGGCTGACAACCTCACAGCAATCTGTGAGCCGATTATCTAGCATATGTGAGAACCTCGGCATGTCACAATAGCTAAACCTTTCCTTCAATCTTTAATAAACTCTGGTTCACATATGGCCATAAATTGACTTCTCCATATATCCTACAAATCGTTTCACATTTTGTTGAAACTTGACACAAAACACTACCACCAAACTTCATCTGACAATTCTGATTTTCAGTCACAATATTCCATAATACTAAAGCTAATTTTACATACGTCCATAAATTGAAATTTCCATTTATCCTATCAGCAAAGTTCTATAAATATAATCCTAAATGAGTGAAATATAAGTTTGCAAAGCAGTTCTCTGCCTCCCCCCCCCCTCTCCCAAACTGGCTGCAGCCCCTTGGTTAAAGTCCTAGGGCTTTTCATGAATCAGTTGTGTATAAAATAAATTTGTAGAAATACACTTTGCAATATTTGTGTCTCAAAGGTGCAGAGGTGCCTGATGGAATGCTACAGAGGACAGACTCACAAGAGACACCACCAACTCCACTGTTTGATGAAGATGTGTCACAACCCCTAGAGGAATTTCCCCGCATCAGTTACCAAGGGGATGGCTGGGAGATGCAACTAAGGCAACCTAATAAAAAGAAGATAACTGGACAGAGGTTGATATTCTGGGCTGTGCCTTTGTTTATTCTATGTTTTCTTCAAAAGGGAGCAGAGAAATTAGTTTAACTGAAGAACATGTGTGAGTAGGGACCCCGCACAATGCCACATTTCCCATAGGTCTCTTACCCTGCATTGTTCCTTTATACTATATATAATTGTATATTGATGGTTTAGTTAACAGTGTTGTACTTCCATCTTTGAATTCATATACAAACACAGGAGGCAAATGTAATGAATGTGATTTACATTTCTTGCATCCTGTTGTGTCATGATATAGTATAACTTCTTTATTAAGACTGTCGCAACACAACTATATCAAGGTCAGTGCCTGGTTTTGGCTCTGCTACATGTTTCGGCTATGAATAGCCATCATCTGGCAAATACATGGCTAACATTTATACACCATTGAAATGCAGTATTAATAAAATTGGATACAGTAATATTAATTATATTAAAATACTTGATGTAAAAATACAATAAATTAGATTATATAAAAACAAAAGTTATAGTATAAAACAAGAATAAAATTCTTCGATTGATGTTTTACATCATCGAGTCAGTCGTTGGTTTTTGTGATTCTGTTTCGTTCCCATGGACAAATTAGAGTCTTCTATATTTTGTGTATAAAAACTGTTATTGGAGGCTTGTGATGTAGATGTAGTAATATTACTATATACAGAGTGTCCCAGGAGGAACGTGCCAAATTTCAGGAGGGTGTTCCTTATGTTAAAGTATGCCCTTATAACCCAAAACACCTATGTCCAAAGTTGAACGGTTGCAGAGATAATGGCCAGAGAAGTGTGAAACTTTGACCGGTGTTACACACTTGTTGATTACCAAATACATATTAAAACTGGCAGGAATATGTGGTTTCTGTATTGTTAATAATGTACATAACATCAAACTAACTTGTGAGTGACATGAAACCATTAAATTGAACTACAAAAAACTTGCACGCCATGTCAAAGTTGTCGTTAAGAGTACCAAGCACTATACATGACATATGAATGGCAAGCGCTGACGTAACATTGCTGACTGCGCGTTCTGGTATGCGAGTGTATGGGGCTAACGTGAGCTGCCATCACCACACTCAAGGACAAACACAGATAAGAGTAGCCAGCCGACAGGTACAGTGCGTGGCCCCGCCAGAAGACCACACTTTTCTCGGGCCATTATCTCCGTAACCGTTCAACTTTGGATATAGGTGTTTTGCGTTATATCGGCATACTATAACATAAGGAACACCCTCCCGAAGTTTGGCACATTCCTCCTGGGACACTCTGTATACGTATTGATATCGGTCGTTTACATTCCCTATAGAACGGACAATACTTTGTAAGATGAGGCACTGACTAAATAATTAACATTAATATTACTACATCTACATCACAAACCTCCAATAACAGTTTTTATACACAAAATATAGAATACTCTAATTTGTTCATGGGAACGAAACAGAATCACAAAAACCAACGACTGACTCAATGATGTAAAACATCAATCGAAGAATTTTATTCTTGTTTTATACTATAACTTTTGTTTTATATAATCAAATTTATTGTATTTTTACATCAAGTATTTTAATATAATTAATATTATTGTATCCAATTTTATTAATACTGCAGTTCAGTAGTGCATATATGTTAGCCATGTATTTGCCTGATGATGGCTATTCATAGCCAAAACATGTAGCAGAGCCAAAACCAGGCACTGACCTTGATATAGTTGTGTTGTGATGGTCTTAATAAAGAACTTATGTAATGAATGTGATCACACTCACTAAAAGCTAATGAAAGTCAAGTCCAGTTTTTGCAATTGCTGGATCTCATATTTATTATAGCCAACAGTCTGTTTGTTCTTACATTGGTCTGTTGTATTGGATCTCCAGATGACACTTCAAGTAAAATATATAGGGTAAAACTCTTTACTTTGGTGAAAAGACTACAGAGGACTTACTGTATGGTCCAACATGAACTGTCATGCATCAAGTGAAGAAGGGGAGTATGGCTTCTAATTGGATTTTGTCTGATATATAATTAAAGAATAATTTTCTGCTCCTTTTCCCAAGCCAAATAATAATGATAAAGCGAAGCCATCAAGGATCAAGATACCCAGAGCATTACAAAATTTTTAGAAAATTGATTTATCAGCAGAAACATTTTAATCATAGATGTGCCAGCTTTAATTCCCACAGTGCAAAGCTGCCATATTAGGTTGTCAGAGCTGTTCTTGTTTAATTGGTAACTAAAATACAGAAACCCCCAAGAACTTCAAATGTAAAGAAAAAAAAATCCTTTAAATATTTCTTCATTATGTTATTTATATAAAATGATAACAGATGTCACATGCATGCCAGATATACCAGTTTTTACAAAGGACAAAATTTCTGATTCTTAGTATTCATAAGGTTAATTTATTCATATATACGGCCGATTATAAGAAATATTATATAAATATCTCGGGAAACTTACAAAATAATTCTGTCCCCCCTCCTCAAATGAATAAACACAGCACTAACGGAACATGCCACCAACGTGCTGTTGAGGTTTCTGCTATTGTAATATGTAGATAAGGTAAACTGTGTCTAAGACATTTTGAGAACACACCACCATGGCCATCATTTAATGACACAGATGATGTCATCATGAGAAATTATCATGTTATGTTTTCAAAACATGATGGGAACCAAAATCTTGATACCAGAGGTCTCATTCAATGCAGTGGACTTTTAGGTTACCTGCTCAAGGTATGACATACTCTCACAGATGTTTTAGACGAATTTTTGTTGGTAACTTTTACATTAATCTTTGTTGTCAGGTTCTGGAAAAAGGTATTTGTGCGTCTTGTGTACCAAGGTGACAACCCAGTGCTTCAGCTCTTCAACACAAAGGAAGACAAGGATCCATTTCAGGAACTGCCTCTGCAAGCCTGTTATTCTGTATCAGACATAGGTAATTGTGGAGACCATTTTGTGGCTATAAAGCTTCTCAGCCTATTTGCTGTAACTGTAGAGGAGGAAGGGACACTCAGTGAGACGCATACTGAGGTCCTAAATGACCATGAAGATGTTTTCAATAAGCTTTTAAATATTGTGTAAATAGAATGCTGTTTCAAACAGAAATATATAGCTTTTAAAGACATGTTTTCAATCAGTGAACAGCATTTCATAGCAGAGATTTTCTTATTAAATAGAGTTGCAATATTGCAAATCATTTTGCAGATGATTTTCAAGAAAATTTGTCAGCTATGATGGAATAATATGAACACATTCTGAACACCTGATTTTACCTTATTCGAAGAGGGTGGATCTTAAAAAAATCATTGTGGCAAATATATTGATGCTTCAGGTGCTCAGCAGTTTGATGCATATGGGAAGATATTCACCGTGAAGCTGCAGTATGTGTTTTATAAGGAGCGGCCTGGAGTAAGACCTGGACAGGTTACAAAGGCAGAACGCATTACAAACAAACTGAGCAAGTTTGCACAGTATGCCATACAGGGAGACTATGAGGGCTGCAAAGAGTTTGGCAGCGACCTCAAGAAATTAGGGCTTCCAGTGGAACATGCCCCACAGGTTAGAATCAATTTTATTTCAAATGTTTAAAATATTTTCTTGCAGTTTGCCTTCAAATAAAAATGAGTGAAACACTGTGTAAATATAATAGATTTCTCAAGGCTAATACTGAGGATGTAGACTCAAGCAGAAATGGTTATGGTTAGCATTTAAAAGGTGCCCAGTTGAAAACTCAACTGGGACACTTAACGACAGTGAGTGAAGATTTCCATATTTTCCCTCAGGCCATCCAGGCTAATTCCAGAATTGCACCTTAAACCAGAACACAATCACTTTCATCCACATCTTTCCAAGTTCATTACTCACTGTTATCCAACTATTCAACACCATGTGGTCCAAGGTACTGATGCTATCATGAAATAGATTACAAGACATTCATTGGGAAAAAAATCAGATATCTTATGTTTGGTCTAGACTCTTAAGTACAGCTTAACATAATTACAAACAAATATTGAAAATATCAAAACTGACAAGTTAAGGCTTGCCTCAAGACGGAGGCAACTCCTTTAAAATATTGGTAACCACCTGTAACCCTTCATGGTGTCATAATCTAGAAGATCAAAATATACATTCTTATCCCATGAAAACCACAAATATTGTACCATCTACATTGCAGATCTCTCAGTTGTTCAAGATTGGGTCACAGAATTATGAGGACATGAAACAGTTCAGTGTGTGCGTAGAAGAAGCATTGTTCCGATTGTCAGTACATCGAGATCGTGCTCTCAACTATAAAACAGAGGAGGTCCAAATTACAGCTGTGGACGAGTTGTATGTGGAGCAGGACAAAGATGGCCACATTGATAAGCAAATAGCACGAGTCAGACTGTTCTTCCTTGGCTTCCTGGCAGGTAAGGACCTATTCATGTAGAAGTTTTATCTGTTTGTAAACATATGTATGCCCTTTCAACAGTAAGATACCTCTTAAATGAACTGAGATGTAATGAAATGTTAATGCAAATTCTTAAGTCTGAAAATGGGATGTATCAGCCAGTCATTAGAACTTTCAGACTAAGAAAGCGGGTGTGGCGATAATGCTCTCTAGACTTATATTCACAAAATGCTCAGTTTGAATCTTGGTCATGACACCAGGTATCATGACTAAGGTATTATGTGGTTTTCCTCACTCCCACCAGGCATGTTCTGGGACAGCAACTTCGAGTCGGCCATGGCTACATCTTTCTAAATATTTTCCAATTCTTTATTCACCAATCATTCTACTGTTCAATGCTACATAGTGTGAGATACAGATAGTGTTGTAAAAAGCACAAACAAATAAACTAAAACTTTTACAAGGAGTTATATTCATAAGTTACCACATGACCTTTTACATGGGTTGTTCTTTCTTTGCTACTTTTTTGTTTTGTTTTGTTACAACCTGCTAGAACAACCAGCTCTAACATGTCTGTATTTCTTTTTATGGAAGGTTTCAAAAGGAAGCCCATTGTATATTTTTCTCCCGGTATAGACAGGTATATTCCTGATGGCCTCAATCCTTCCAGACACTGATGGCCTGCTTGGTAACTCTCTCCAAGTTACACCATGCTGTTTCAGGTCCTGTTAACTCTTTGACTAGCGCGGGCGTGTTTTAATGCCCGGACGATGCCAGCCGTTCCCTGGCATTGGCGTGTTTTAACGCTTTGACAATCTCTTCCCTTCTTTGCTCTCTTGGCACTCATCAACCAAAGACATATATATGATAGTTTTTGTGCATGTTTGTAAAGAACCCTTGTAAACTTTGTGGGGGTCTATATTACTGTCAGAACCCTCTGAGAAGGAAAAGGTCAGAAAATATTTCACATTCATTCAGTTTCACCATGGCTTCTTGCAGCAAGTATCTTCGTGTTCCTACAGACCAGCTGGAAAATGTTGTGAACGAGATTTGTTCTGATGATGATAGTGGCGATGAAATAATGATTCCTGAATTGGATGAAGTTGATAGTGACAATAATACAGTGACAGACAATGATCCACAAGACAGTAATCATGAACATTTACCTACCACGAGTGCGGTGCCTGACACGCCCATCTCATGAACGTACGGAGACATTGTAC
>NW_019743656.1:5244661-5252170 GCF_002891405.2 Cryptotermes secundus
GAAAACACAATTACAATTATGTCACATCAGATGAAATCTGGACATACTTAGGAATTGTGTTCATGACAGGAATCGACAAACGCCCTGAAATTGAAGAATATTTGTCCACTAGGCCCCTATTTCACACCCATGGTATGGACAAAACATGTCTTTGCGGTTGAATAGTTTCATTCTATTCAAAAAGAACACAACAAACGAAAAATACAAGAAGAGAAATTACAGATTCAAAGATTTTATATTGGACTGTGTAGAAAAATGACTGAACTAAACAAACAGTGTGGAGAGGGAGAAAAGTCAAGGAATGAAGTGGATGACGAATTTATTGCGTCAGACTAGAGTGAAGTCAAGCCTCCGCCCTCAACCTTGAAAAGGCCACCAGTGAAAGAGCCAGTAAATCGTCTAGAGGGTGGCTTGAAAATTCACAAAATGGTCCATGTTCCTCCCAGTAACAATAAGAAGAATGGTGCCCTGAGAAAGTGTCGCGTGAGTGCTAAGCACAAGGTTAGAAAAGAAACAAGTATCATGTGTGCAGGCTGTGGTGTGGCTCTCTGCAAACTTTCATGTTTCAATGTTTATCACACGAAGAAAAACTAATAAAGAGGTATGGAAAGGCATTTATTGCATAATATATTGTATTTTAATTCGTTCCTGAAAATTTCGTTTTTAAAAACCAATTTTTGTTGAAGTTGTTTAGGAAAAAGTAACTACATGCATTTTAGAGACATAAGGTTTAAAGGGCCTGCCAGGACAGGGGTGGGATTTAAATACCCTTCGCGCCAGTCAAAGAGTTAATGGATATGCACATCCATGCAGTGCAGTGATTAATTTTAAACTTTCATATTGTTGCATGGTAGACAGTAAACAACTGAAAATAATTTCAATAGGGATATACAGCTATGTTAGAGAGATTTACTTTATTTCCCTTTGGTGATATTGCAGGCATGCCAGATGTGGAACTGGGTGTGAATGATATGTGGCGACAGGGTAAGGAAGTGGTGGGTCGCCATGACATCATCCCAGTCATTACAGAGGAATGGATCCGTCTAGAGAATGTAGAATTTCACGCCTGTGTGCAGCAAGACGAGTATGAGCGCACACGGGTCATTAAGTGAGTTCACTTTATGACAATGTAACTGGTGTACATATACAGACTTCCCATGGTGTCCCTCTCTTTTGTTACTCTATAAATCACGAATTGTCAGAAGGATCATAAACATTTGTCACAGGCTAAGGTTTAGCACCTGCTACTCACTACTAATATTTATATGAACATAATGGCTAGACAGTCGAAGGCTAATATAAGGAAGTGTAAGCGGCCTCCATAGTCTAGAGGTAACGTTCCCACCTCATGACTCATGGTATGCGGGTTCAAACACCTGGCAGAGGTCGTCGAATTTTTAAGGGCGGAAAAATTCAGGGAACAAGTCCTCCGGGAGGGACTTTAAGCTGTGTGTCCCATGTTGTAACTTTACAGCACGTAAAAGAACCTCATATCTCCTAAGGAGATCACTGATCCAAATTCCAGGACGTTTCCCACCCAACAATAGTCTCTAAGGCCTGTGATAGATGGGGGAAGCATTATAGACACCGCTAAGCAAGTGACCGAACTCGCTTGCTCGGCGGGACTGATGGTACACACCATTTATCGGTAGGGTATAGAGACTGGTAGAATATCATAGAGGGAAGCACAATGGACCAATAATGGTCTAAGAGCATGGGGAAACCCATCCTCTCCAATAACTAACTAACTAAGGAAGTGTAGCTCAAGGAGATGCTGAGGGAGCTCAACCATGGGACACCTCTCTACAGCATCATGTTTTTGGAGGGTGTGGTCCAATCCTTTCTCTTTCTGTGGCCTGAAATAATGACTGCAGTTATCATATATTTGACTTTTTTTACCTCTGCCAACCTTGGCATTGATGATGATGATGATGAGGAGGAGGAGGAGGCAGCGGACAATTTTTAAGATGGAGCACGGCTTTGCTGCCCCTTGTGGTGGTGTGATGATGGGCAGCAGTGGGGGCTTACAGCTTAATTTGGGCACCAAAACCACAATTGAGAATATGATATTCCTCACATTAACAAAATTTACTTTTTGTCGGAGGCGAGAGAAAGGGTCGTCATGCTATAGACCTGGGAAGTCTCAAATCACATAACTCCATAACTCACATAACTGATGCCTGGGCATACAGGTCTCTCTGACCTTTTATCTCTTCTCAGTCACGTTCATGTGTTGTACATATCTGCCTACAGGTTCAAACCACCCGATGCATGTTACATTGAACTGATGCGTTTCCGTGTCCGCCCACCAAAAAACCGGGAGCTTCCAATACAACTGAAAGCCGTCATGTGTGTCACAGGGAACAAGGTGAGGCAGGGTACCCAAAATATTGTCTTATTACTAGGCAATGCTTTGCCTGGATATATATCTTTCATGTACACAGTATTAATCATGGAACTACACAGAGCCAACTTTACCTTTTTCTTGTGTTATACTGTATTGATTAATACACTGGGATACTGTAATGCAGTTCCAGTTTGCACAGCACCTGGACATCATGTTGATCACTGCACAACACCTTGAGCAAATTATTTTTATGCCATCATTTGAACTATAAACAGTATTGAAGAATGGCGTCTTTTGGAATGTGGTGCCAAGTATATCTTGTGTGAACCGACATCGACATGGCGCCACATCCCAGAAGACAGCATTCTTCATTTTCACCACTGTGAAAACCTCAAATCCTATATACAAACAATATTAATGGCAGGAAATATGTCATGTTATGACACAGTCTGTGAATCTCAAATAATGATGATCATGATGACATAAGCAGTCATCATTCAACCTTACCAGCAGAGACAAAAGATAAATAAAACATAACGCTTATGTAACACACCGTGGGAAAAATAAAATTGAGAAAATGTTGTTAATTAATTTACTCCTGTTACTTAGCAGTCCCATTTGAAACTTGCTCTTTAAAACCTTTAAAAGTTTTAAATCTTGAAATATCTTCTACACAGGTGTATGAACACTACATGTTTCAACCAACATGGATCATCTTCAGACGACTCTAAAATTGTTAATGAAACTGCTGTACTTGCAGCAATAAGTTCAATTTTTGGGATATTCCCTCGTTTATGCTCCCATGTGTCTGTAACTTGTATTAGTAAAAAGCAAGTTGCATATGAGACAGCTAACTAACAGTAATAAATAAGTGATGTGCAGCAGGATGCTACAGTATAACACTGTGTCAAGTAAGTTCAATTTTTCTGAGAAAGTGGAAAAAAGACTGCTGTAACTTGATTTCAGTAACAGAATACCTCAGTTCAGCTTATGGGAGATTAGTATTCGACTGGATAGTTCTTTGGATGCCACTTCTGTAATGGATGCAAAATGTTCTTTTTATTGTTTAATATTTCATAGCTGTAAGCCATTGCCTTCCTTTTAAATGATTCAGTGTGGATGAATACAGACATGAGAGAATTGCACTTTTACATAGGCCTTTCATAAACTGCTATTTTAATAGGATTAGAGCTGTCCTACAAAACAAGGTGTATTAAGGGTGTTTTTTAATTTTGTCATGCTGCACCTGACACCATCCAAGTTATACCAAAATATCCCAGTGTAAGTTTCTATCTTGTAACAGCATGTTTCTGTTGAATGCTGCAGTCAAGTGGGTAGCAATTCTGCTTTGTACTGAGGAATCCATAATTTCAAATCATGATCTGCAGACCAGCTATCATGACAGATTTTTTTTAGGTTTTCTCAGTCACCTACAGGCAGATTCTGGGATAGTATCCCAAATAATGCAGCTAAAATAATATTAACAAATGTTTACAGGTAGAGCTCAAAGCTGATATCCTTGTGCCAGGGTTCTCAAGTCGCAAACTGGGGCAGATCCCTTGTGAGGACATCATGGTCCGGTTCCCAATCCCTGAGTGCTGGATATATCTGTTCCGTGTCGAGAAGCACTTCCGCTATGGATCTGTGAAGTCAACACATAGACGGTATGTGTGCAGATGCAGCAGCAAAAGCCATTGACACAATTATATATTATGAAGCTCCTCAATATGTAGTTGTTTCAATTTGTGTGTTCAGTGATTCAGTATTGAGGGGATGGGTTTCCCCATGCACCGCGACTGATAGTCTATTATACATCCCCCTTTTAATTTCTACAGTCTCCATCCCCTACTGATACTGGTGCTCGCTATCAGCCCCTTTCTGCCCACAATGTTTCTACCCTCTACTTGGCAGTGGTATCTAATAGTTAGTCCCTTTCTGTCAGCGAGTTAGTCCCTCCTCTGGCAGTGGTACCTAATACTTTAGCCCCTTTCTGCCAGCAAGGTTTCTACCCTCTACTTGGCAGTGGTATCTAATAATTAGTCCCTTTCTGTCAGCGAGGTCATCTCTCCTCTGGCAGTGGTACCTCATACTTCACCATCTATCAGAGGCATTGGAAACTATTTGGGCGGGAAATTTTTTGGCCTAATTTAGCTCAGAGGCCTCCTAGAGGCATGAGGTTCTTTTATGTGCCGTAAATCTACGACACGGGACCCACGGCTTAAAGTCCCTCCCGGAGGACTTGTTCCCTGAATTTTTCCGCCATTAAAAATTCCACGACCTCCGCCGGGTTTGAACCCACGTACCATGATTCATGAGGTGGGAACGTTACCCCTAGACTACAGAGGCCGCTAATTTGTGTGTTACTTTCTTCTTTATTTACCTAAATATTCTCAGCACATTTTTCTCATTCATCCTCATTTGTTGATGGTTCAAGTCTCTCATAGCAGTTCAATGATAACATCAATTCCATTTTTTTGGTGATGGTGCCTCATGGATGTCAGCTCTGTTGTCCGGAATCTGCTGCCTTTATTTTGAGAGTAAAAGAGGAATCCAAAGGTGAAGGCAGTTTGCTCCTCCAAAATGTCTGCAACACAAACCACATCCACATGGTGGCATTACTCAAAAGCATATTCAATATTATCTTGAATTTTTGTCCTTCCCCAGTTATAAGATATCAAATTTCAAATAATGTAAGACCCCCATACAGTGAATTGAAAGTGTTAGAATCAAACTCAGAACCTCTGATGGTTATCATGCATTTTCTTAACTCAAGGTACAGTACATTGTATGATAGCATTAGCCTTTATTGGTCATATGTTGGATAACTGAAACAGAACATATATACAAAATCCAGGTGCCTGAGCATTGCATTTTCAGTGCTGCAGTTATTAATATTATCTCTGATTAAAATTCACCACCAGCAATATAGTAGTGAGGGGAATTAAAAACCCCATGTTCCCACGCAATGAAGGTTAAGGCAGAGAATGACCATGTACATGTCTTGACTTTGTTCATGACAGGACTGGGAAGGTGAAGGGCATCGAGCGTTTCCTGGGGGCAGTGGAGACATTGGAACAGTCCCTAATTGAAGTGACATCAGGCCAGGCAAAATATGAGCACCAACACAGAGCCATTGTTTGGCGCATGAACCGACTTCCTAAAGAAGGACAAGGTAACAGTTATGTAGTCTGCTCTTACAAATTTATATCAGTTAATTTGTCTGTAGTGAATACCTCTACAATTTTTGTTCTTGCTGCCCTTCTTTTTATGAATATTGTGTCAGACATTGTCTGTTATCAGGGATATACTTTATATGTATACATAACATTTTGGAATCTGCATCCAATTCCATCAACAGCTAAAGGGCTTAAAGGATCCTGATCATTTACGTATGTCTGTTAAAAAGTAGCTCTTTTCGGAATGGATCCACAAGCAGCATGCAGAGCTCTACTTGCTGATTACTTCTTCATGGTTGCTTGCATTGCTTACTTTGCAGCTCTGAAGGTGGAGGAAGTAATTTCCCTGAAAGGTACATAAACCTCTACCAGTCTACACAGTATCACATCCCAGAAGACATTATTCCTCTTGATATCTGTATGCCCAGGACATGAAGTGACAGATGTTGTGATCACTATCTTTAATTTTTATTCGTTATAAATTTCTAGTGAACTAAGTAGAAATTTAGCCTGTGACTTTGAGACGCTTATTAAATAATCTGCTGGACCTAAGTCTTCCAGCTGCACTATGGTCCCGACTCAGCCTCTAACAGAAATGAGTACCAGGAATCATCCTGGAGGTAAAGGGCAGCCGCACATGAGGCTGACAACCTCACTACCATCTGTGAGCTGATTGCCTAGAAAATGTGAGAGCCTCGATGTTTCACAACCCTATGGGTCTCCACGGTCTATTGCAGGGATGGCTTTACCGTTTTTTGCCTTAATGATGATCATGGTGATGTTTCAGGAGCATACACCACACATGCATTTGTGTGTCGGATGGGACTGACATCATATGACCAGATTCCAGAGAACTTAGCAGATTACTGTTATGTAGAGTTTACAATGCCGGCCACCCAAGTCTCCCATACAACTGTTCGCTCTGTGTCATTGAGTAATGGAGCCAAAGATGAGCCTCCAGAGAAGTATGTGCGCTACTTAGCTCGACATGAGTACAGGTAAGAACACAGTGCATATGTATTCAACAGATGTTGCTGTAAACTCTGTAGTCATACCTGATCATGCTACTTTATCTCACGGGCAAAGGGGGCTCTTGCCCAGGGCACCATGATTTCATGAACCAACACCATGTGAGTGTCAGTACACTGTTCTTAACTTTCTGGAACTATTTCTGAATATTTCAGGAATAAATTTGTAGACTTTGTAGTTTACTATATATGTAATCTTGGAGCTGATAAACTTCAACAACATCACTCATGATTTTGAAAAAATCAAAGCCAGAAAACTTGCATTAAAATTTGCAGTGTTAAAATTGTTTTTCCTTTTATTTTTATTTATAGTATTTCAGGTTGCAAATTAATGGGAATACAGTTCCAACCATAAACTAGACTAAGTATTTGGGATCAGTAGTTCAGCAGAATGTCTCCTCTGACCCTGAAATTGAATAAATATAGTGAGACAACAAGGGTTTAGCATGCCACATTCAATTTTATGGAACAGAAAGTTTTTGCGCTCAACGAAGTTATTAATATATAAATCGGATATTAACATATGGAGCTGAGACATGGTTAATAAAATGGAAACACAGATATAAATTATTAGCTAGAGAAATGATTTATTTAAGGAATTTGGCAAGGTTATCATGAATGGACAAAATTAGAAACAAAGCAATTAGAAGAGAAATTGGAATGAAGAGAGACATATTGCAGGAAATAGAAGAACAGCAATTAAGATGCTGTGGTCACGTCATGCGAATCGACTGCTGCAGAAATGCTAGACGGGTTGCAGAATGGAACCCACAGGAGAAAAGGAGGCGCAGTAGGCCAGTCAGCACATAGACGGATGGGATTAGGAAAAGCAGGCAAAGCAGAAACCTCAAGGGTGAAGAATGTTTTGACCAAGAGCTCTGCAGGGGGGAAAATGTGTTTGGGTTGAGAAAAACTGGTACTCAAACAACAACAACAACAACAACAACAACAACAACAA
>NW_019743656.1:5252394-5274029 GCF_002891405.2 Cryptotermes secundus
CATAAATAACATACTAATATAATAATAATAATAATAATAATAATAATAATAATAATAATATAATTTTGGAAGTGTTTACAGGCTATTTCAGCCTACAAATTCAATTCACCTATCTGGGTAGTAGACTCACAAAGGATAAAGTATTTTTTATGTCAGCACATTTAGTATAAAAAGCTATGTACTGTGTTTTGAAAAAAAGTAATTTTAAAGCAAGATAGTTTTTTAATTATGTGCTTCCAGTCTTTTCCTCTCCTTTTCTCTTTTGTTAATTTAAATTAATTTTATACAAGCGTCAAATTATAAGGGCTTTTCCTTTTTAACTAAAGTAAAGAGAGGCATACCCCAAAATCATATTTTGTCTAGAGATTGCCATTGTCTTAAAGCAGCCTCATACTTTATAATGACTTTGTTAACAGGGTGAGCAACTAACAACAATTGCCAGCATGAATAGCACTATTGCTCAAAAAGCAAAATCTTAAAACACATGTGCCTCATATTACCACCTTAGTTTTTAAATCTGTGACATGAAGTTTATGACTCAGAGACACATTTCAGAAGACAAATTGGTTTGTGTGTAGGGTTGGGATAGAGCATACACAGGGAGAAGGACCAGGTGCGTACATATCAGCAACACTGTCAAAGCCGCCTGAGACCACTCAAACCCTGGAGGAGAAACCAGAGCCTCCTGCAGCTGAATCTGACAGTGATTCATCAAGTTAAGATATAAGGTATGCAGGTGAATGGTCTATTATGGAGTTCAGAATTGAAATATATGTGTATGAATCATGATATGACATCATTTTTGTCGTTAAACCTTTGCATGCCATTAGGCAATAGATCAGCTCAGTACAGTTGCCTTTAAGACTGCACAGGTGAAGGGACCAACTCAGTGCTAATCATTTAGTAGAGCATGTCTGTCAATAGATGGTATCAAATGTTATCTACTGATAATTAGTGGAAAGAACATGCATTCATGTTATCTATATCAGTGGTTGTTTATAAGTAGTCTCTCACAGTATTCAGGGGTTTTGTGTGCAATGGCAATCACCCCAAAGCACTGTGGCATTTATGGGCTTGGCAGACAAAGGATTAATACTACCCCTACACTTTTAAAAGTGGAATTGAATCACAAACAGCCCACAGAAGCATACATGTAAACTTAAAGAATCTGATGCTTTCATCTGAAACAGAAAGGTTAGAAATTAAACAAGCTATAATTAATGTATTATTGACATAACAGCGTAAAATAAGTACCACAGCAGAGCTCCAGTCCCCACTAAAGAAAGACACCATGGTGCCGGCATGAACCACTGTGGCTCACTTACAGCTCCATAGGTATGTAATATATCGTAATTATAATAGTGATCCCAGTTTTTGCACCTGATTGCTACAGCACTATAGTGCCTGGAACCAAACAACAGCTGCTATGGTTGGCCATATTACTTGTTAAAAATAATACTTCTGGAGATGACTCTGCTCTTCCCTTGAAGTGATTATATTGACAGATATTTTTATTCAGTTGTCACATATAGTAGACATTTTCCAGCATCTAATTTTTTGTTAAACAAAACACAAGGATAAAGTGACAAGGATGTGAAACTAGCCACTCACCTCCATCTAGTGCAAAGTTCAGAATAATGGAGTTTTCCTTCCACTTGTCCATACATATTCACAGAATGGTGCTTAATTAAGAACTTTATTACCTTTAACTTTGTTTACTATACAGGCTTACTCTGCCACACATGTTATGCAGTTCTGCAATGTAAACTTCTTTTCAGGTCTCAGAAGTTGATAACTGCAGGCATCAGTGTCCTTCCTGAATGGACCAAACTAACTCTACATGATGACTGTAAGAGCTTGAGCTTACCGTGTCAAATACTCTTCAACAAACGGACAATACAACCTTTAGGTTAGGTATTCTATTAGCACTAGTTATTTGAAACAGTTATGTAAATGTGTTTTATTGAAAACATAAGTAACTTGTTGGATTTGAGTTCCTCAAAGCAGTGACTATGAAGAACACTGTCTTTCGGGAAGTGACAGTGTAGTCTGGTAGAATTTCACCAACTTTTAAGAAGGATGTACCGCTTCCATCTTCAGGACTAAGTGAAAGCCAGGCAAGCAACCAGCAAGCATACTAAATAGTATGCCTGCTGCTTGTTTCATTCCAGTTACTTGCTTGGCTTCCCTTTTACCCAGATGATGAAGGCAATCCTCAGAAAAGTCAGTGAACATCTACTGGATTACATGGTGTCACATCCCAGTAAATAGTACTCTTAAGTAACTGTTATTTTCAGTTTTACGCCATTTTTGGATGTAACTGCCACTGTTCACATACTGGTGTGTGACTGAGTTGTTTGATGCATGTCCTTTGAATGTTGAATGTGTGTTTACTTGGAAGAAACTGTTGCTTTTACCATTCCAAACAGTGTAGCTAACACTAAGGAAGCCACTTTCCCTTGACGTAAATAAAGATTAAATCCAAGATTTGTGGTCCTTGCAGTAGTGTTTATGGAAATTACTGTCTTCTGGGTTAGAATGTCATGTAGGCTGGTAGAGTGTTACTCGTGGTTCAGAGAAACAAGCTACTTGCATCTTCCTGGTACCCTGAAGATAGAGCAAAATATCACATCTGTTAAAATTAAAATAAAATCTTGGGAAATATAAGGTTACCTAGTTGGCAACACTGATTCTGATGGAAGCATGTTGTAATTCGATTTCTTACGTAAATATAGAGCTGGTCCTATAGAAAATTAGAATAATAGTCAGTTGCTCTAATGCAGACTGAAAGATATATGAGAAATATTTAGCTAAGTAGACAAATACGTGTGAACTGAGGCGTAAGTAATATTTATTTTTTAGATGGCAAGTAAGAGGCCGGCCTGCATTCCTTTATATTCCCTGTGGCTTGCTCATAACCTGTTCACATAACATGATAATGTCTTATGGCATTCATCATATTGTAATGGAAGCTGTTGCTTCAACATGTACACTGAATTTTTGACATTAGATACACTGAAAGCTCTGGTACTCATTTTATTTGTATAAACTCAAAAATCAGATTTTTATCTGATGTGCAAGTGTACACACACTTTCACATCACTTGTTGACAAGTTCCTTTTCAAATTAAAAACAGTAGAAGAGGTGTGGAGTCAGCAGTTGCAACGAACAGTTAAAAGTTTCTTGGAATTTATGATACAATTAGACCATCTTCATTATCACCATTATATTGTCGAGTTGGGTCATTAAAGCCTATTCCTATGAATTCAAAGATGACTTTGGTCTCTCCATGGTGATTTTGGTCATCCTTAGCAGAGGTAAAAAACTAATCCTTCTGCATTAATGGAATTAGAATTCCTGTATTGTATTGGTGTGTCTTACCTGTAAATTATGCCTTCACCCTAAACACATGCTTGATGTATTACGCTATCATTTGAACAATTATGTCATAAAAATATTACCAGTAACAGGGCATCCATGAGAAAACAAAAAGTTTAGAAATTAACAAGCTTGCCATATCACTTACAGTTGCTCTACAATGTATATACCTAACATGCATATAACTGTACAGAAAGAACAAAAATTATGAAAATACATTCAAAATGTAAATAAATGAACATATAGAAGATTGAATGTATTTACAGCAGTAAATATTTCGACTGTGGTCTTTTAGGTTTAGTCATCATACAGATCTCTTTGTCCTGATGGTGGAAGCAAGAAGTTCCTCTGAAGAGTTGGCAAGCATATATGAGATTAGATTATCATCTAAAAATTGTAAACACTCGGTGTATAAATATAAGTATCTAAGAAATGTTATATAAATCTTAGTGTACACATTTTTTTGACCATTTAAGAAGATAAAAATGTTTAGAAACTTTTAATATGTAATTTGCAGAAACCAAACCTGTAAGTGCAATATTTGAGGTTATCATGGTAGTGGCTATGAAGATCAGTCTGCTTGGATATGAGAGTATGTAGGATGGCAGAAGTGTACACATATTTTGGAGGAACCTTCTGCCTCCATCTTCAGGCTAGAAAAATAAACTGAGCAAGGAAAATATATGCAGATATAGTGAGAAGGAGGAGTTGTCCTGGTCTTTCCTCTTTCTACCATATTTTCCATGCTCCTCTTGGTCTTATTCCATGATGATGGAGACAGTGGGTTTCTCCAAAATTTTGGTAATGATCTGCCAGACCGTACAGCATCACATTCCCGAAGAGAGTAATCTAGAACCTAACTGGGCAAACAATCCTAAGCCTGACAAAAGCAGAATTTGAACCTTAGCTCAGAAACTTGATCTTGTGGCCTCTTTCATCCAACAAATATTGGGAGTTTGTACATATTATCACAAGCACATAAAATGTATATTGACATGAAGCTTCTGTATAGGTAGACGGCCCCACAGCTGTTGAACATGCTGCTTAAGAAAAATGTCATTTAGCAGTAGTGTAAAATAGAAACATTATGACTGTCAGAAACTTAGCCATATACTTCTTCTATGTTCTTGGTTCCATAATACAGAAGAATCCACATGGACCATATTTCTTTGGAAGGTAAAGGAGCATTGATCTGAAAGATAAAGCGAGAATGAAATTTGATTTAATATACAAAAATATTTGATATGCCAGAATAATGTATCTGTGTTCATACTTACTTACAGCATGTCCTTTTATCTTTTCCTGATATGAATTGAAACATTATTCCTCAGAAGTAAGGAATACAGATTTCACTGAATTGTACAGTTTAAATTGGATCTGGAAAATGACACATTTAGTAGGTATGAACATGTAGAAGCACGTAAGTTCTGAAGTCTACATTGCATTGATCATATTGTGATCTGAGGTGTGACACAGTATAGCTATGTAGGTGAATACCAATTTATGAAGAACTTTTAAGGTAAAGGAAGTATGTCCCTCCAAAATGTTGACATTCACCTATAAGCTGCATGGTATCATAAAGCCAAAAGATCACAATATGAATGGAGAATATTCTTTTAATACATTTTTCTGTCAGTCCTGATCTAGTATGGAAAACTATTTCAATTCATTGATATTCTGAATATTATGTGAAGGCTGTGAAAACTTTAAGCTCCCTGTGAGGGGCTGCATATTGAAAATTTGCCCATTTTGCTTCCATATGCTTCAAGAGATTGCTTCCAAATTTTAAACAGATGGAAATCAATTTATAATTTTATTATTAAGGCTAAAAATTCTGTCTTGGTATTTTTCACTGACATATGGCCATACTCTTTTAACAGCTAGAGCTTATTCATTTGGAATGGAGGCCATTTGGATATATGAGAAGTCTCACTGGATGAAAGCCAGAATGACTTAGTTATTATAAATATTATATGTATTATCCTCCGATAAGTAGGGAAGGTAATTACCAAGGCCCACCTGCATGTATTTATCAAATTGAAAACATCACCATGATTTTTCAGTGATGAACATCATTGCAATTGTTACACTGCAGCTCAGTCTGTCTCTTAAAGAGCAATAAAATGGTCAAAGTCCACCCACCATTTGGCTTAACTTTTCTTCATTGGAGGATAGTAGTATAACTACATAGAACTGGGTTGTTCATATTAAGCATTTGTTTTTAAATCTTGGATTTAATTTTAGTGAGATATAGGTATGTTTTTTTTTTTTTAAGACAAATCCAAATAGAATGCTAGTGCAACAAATAAGTCTCCTGCTGTACACATGCTGTACTTACTGGCTGTGACATGTACTCAAAGACCCAAATTATTTATTTATTAAAGATCTACATTCATGTCTTTTTAGTCATATCTTAAAACAGTGAAGCCAAGTGAATCTAATCATTAGAACAGTGTACAGAGTATTTATTTCTTATAGATTTGTATATAAATTAATTAAAGTCAAACTACAATTGTGGGCTGAGATGCTCTAGATGATATTTTTATAGCAACCAAAGGAGGTGTGAGATATGAGGTTCTCATGGCAATGAGGATTAAGATTGCAGTCTTCTGAGGTGTGATACTGTTGTGGGATGTCAATGTTCACTGAGAAAACCACTTGAAACTCTAACAACAAATGCTTATTGCTCTTAGAACGGGTATTACAGATGAGCGGGGAACGTGTCTGAAGAATACCAATGGGTACTCCATTCATAGCAGTTAGCCTGGTTTACTGATGATGGTGCTAGGTGGAGGCCACTAAAAGGGGAATTTTGTCTAGCTGCCTCTTCTTTGTAGCAGCCCAGTGTTCTTCTTTTGCTGCTGCTCAGTGTTTGCGAACTGACAGGATAATGGCGAGTCTGCCTTCCTAGCAGAGCTATGGTGCGTGCACCGGCAGAGTCGGCTGTCTACGCTGCGTGCACTGCAAAATTGGTGCAGCACTATTAATGGAAAGTTGCAGTTGTGGTGATCTCTTACTGACAGTGTAGCAGCAACTGATGTGACTGATGCTAGCCTGCTGGAGGTCCACATTTTTATACCATTACCACTGGGCAGCATGCAAACCAGTTAATGTTGGAGCTGCGGTTATGAGCGCTGATTGGGGAGTGCTTGTGTGGATGTACAGACAACCACGCCACAAGGTGTAGCCTATAAATATTGCCTGCTTTCAGTACACTATGGGAGTTGTCTGTTACACCCTGTGGGAGGTTCCCACACTGTGTATAGTAAAGTCCAAAAGATTTGACATCTGCTCTAGGGGTTGGAACACTGTCTTCAGTTTTTCAGCCTGGGAAATCTGACCCCACTCTTTTTCCAGGAAGAAAGATAAGCTGAATTGCCAGATCATTTTCAAACTGGATGATTTTACCACGCAGTAGAAAATTGTTATGTCCACTATATTTTTTGACCGTAGCAAGAAGAGCAAGCTCTTCACAGAAGAAAAGTGTAAAAAGGGGGCTTCTTAGCAGACGGCCTAACAAATTCATCATAAAAGAAGGGCTGGGAATGAACATCCACTCATATTCAAATACTTTCTGGGGTTCTGCTGGATTCATCAAGATTTTGTTGATTTCCAGCAGTTTGAAGGAACCTGCTGCCATTGTCTTCAGGCTAGAACAGCCTCTTCTACACTGAAGATGGAGGCAAAAGATTCATTGAAAACACTGGTATTTATCTATGAAACTACAAACTGTCACATCTCAAATGCCTGTAATCTTAGTGATGATTTGTCACTTAATGTAAATAGTGTAAATAATGGTATTTATCTATCAAACTACAAATTGTCATATGCCAAGTGGCTGAAATCTTAGTGATGATTTGTCACTTTGTGTATATAGTGTAAATAATGGTATTTATCTGCCACACTACAAATTATCACATCCAAAATTACTGTAATCTCAGTGATGATTTGTCACTTAGTGTAAATAGTGTAAATAATGGTAATTATCTACCAAACTGCATATTATCACACCTCAAATTACCATAATTTTAGTGATGACTTGCCACTTGGTGTAAATAGGCCTTGTAGTTACTTGTTTAAATAGCACTACTATAATCTTTGTTTTTATTGATTACCATCAGCAGATATTATCTGTTGCCTTAAAATGTAAAAATGAATTATAACATAGTGCAAGATGTACATTTACTGTACAGCATCTAGAGTTCTGAGAATGAAGAGAGTTATTTCTGTATTGGTGGTGATGTTACCAGGTTATAAACCTACCTAATTGTGCAATATTATTTGTAAGTATATTAATTTCCTGCATGGAAGAAACTGGATATCCACACAGATATCTGCAGAGAGATCACATGTCAGAAACTAAGATCTGACTCCCACTTATGATGTTGGAACTGTTTCCTCTGCCATTTATTTCAACATCTGCATCATTCAGGCACAGCTGCATTCAACCATGTGATTAAAGCCACTCATAATGTTGAAATGAGCCAGTGTATAAATGTGGTAGCATATTTTGCAGTCACATTATTGTATAGTTTTTCACTTATGAAAGAGATTATTTTAATAAAACGTGTAAATATTCCAAATATGTGCCATTCTATAACATTCAGCACTTTAATGTTGAATAATATAAAGCTCAACTCATTATTTCGCATGGTAATCATCTATGTCCCTTTGAAATGAATATTTAAGAGTTATAGCATGGGCAGACCTGACATTCATACCAAGTCTTACCATGATAAAATCCATAGTTATAATACAAATATTAATCAAAATAAAATACACAATCAAGACCCAACTAATAGCCTTTTCTTTTTCCTGCAGGAATCAACACAAAAAATTAAAGAAACATGTTTTATTTATTTGTGGTTTATTTACTGACACCATCAGAACTTCAGACTATATAGTTTCAAATTATGAGATGATCAGTGAATACTGAATTTAAAATGATATGTAAGTAAGCAGTCACAGCTTAATTTAAGGTATTATCTGAGAATTTACGTGGTGATACTGAGGAAAACCAGAAGGAACCTCAGTCAGGATAGCCAGACTGGGGGAAGATATTTCAACCCAGGATCTTTCTGATATGAAGAAATAGTGCTGCCCACTCAAGCACAATGTCCAGTCACATTATGTACCAAAAGATATAAAATTCATAAGTTACAGACATAGAGATTCCACTTGATGTCTCTTACATGTCCAGCAAAAAGTGACAACTAAACAAAAAAAAGTGATTGCTTCATACTACACATGTCAGATGTTGACTTTGTACATGACAAAATCTGTGTGTATTGCCTCTCTTCCCAGCAGATTTCTCCCACAGGAATTTGCATTTTATAAAATTGCAAAGCCTGTGTCATATAGCAGCAAGCCAAAGACTAAAAACATAACTAAACTGTAAATACAAACATGACACATATGTAAATATCATGTATGTTTATGCATATATAAACTCACTTTCTAAATGAAAGCTTTCATGTATGTTTATGCATATACACATATAAACTCACTTTCTAAATGAAAGCTTGTTCTGATTAACCGGACATGTGCGAAGAAACACTAGAGTAGTTATTACTCCAGGCATTGGAGTAGTTATTAAGTTAGACATAGTTCCTGAAGCTTCATCCAGGGCATGTATATAAACATAGTAATTAAGCAGATTTTTTAGTATAACTCCAGTGTTACATTTTGGATTTTTATTTCTGACGGTGGTGACTATGTAGAGTACAGTTTTCTGGGTTGTAGCACCACACATTATGGTGACAGCCTAATACTTTTATGTAGCATACACCTCCATCCTTAAGGTCAAAACTTAAGCTAAGCGAGAAACAAGCAGAAAACAGACTGCCAGCTTAGGTTGTCTTACACTTCACTCAAGAAGATGGAAGCAATGCATTTCTCTGAAAAACCAGGCTGTCTCCAGTCTAGATGGTGCTATAACCCAGAAGACCTTCCTCTTGTCAGTCATGCAGTTCAACCTGAAGTGGTCCAGATATCTGTAACAATTTCTAGTATGTGCACATGTAAAGTGAGAAGCTCCAAAATCTCCAGTAGTTGTCATAATATATTATATAAGGTAATAAGAACATGCCAGTGTATTTAGAGTCTAAATATGTTACTAAGCCAGCTTTGTGTTTTAGAAGACTACGTTTTAATTAATGCAGTATTTCATGCATGGATTTCAGTTTCTTTCATACTTTTGATTTCCAGTACCAGATTTACATACAACATGTGACTTGACAAACCCTTTCACATGCAAACATATATCAAAAGAACTTTTTGAAATAGGAATTTGCACAGAACCACTTATACTGTGTGCATCTAAGTAGCCTTTCTGATCAAGCAAAAGGAGAAACATTATAGTTATAGATTTATCTCTGTAATACGTCACTTGGGTCAGTACTTTATGGAACCAAGTGACTATTTTGATGCCCCCACATCCAAAATCCTGTGCTTCATCCGAAGTGTGGGGTTGCTGAGGGAATAATTAAAAAAAGGGGAAGCACAATAGACCTAAGGTCGCGGTGCAAGGGCCGAGAAGGCCTATCCCTCATATATTCTATTCTATTCTATCTCTGTAATATATCAAAGTTCATTGAAATGTAACATCTTCAATTATACACCTCATTTTCTACGGATTTGGAAATGAGAATTCTGTAGTCTATAACATTACACTTAAAATCCAAGGCTTGAAAGTTTTATGTCCTTAATGACAGCATCCTCAATCACTGATTTGTAGACTGGCAACAGCCATGACTTAATTTATGCTTTTCCACAAATTCTAGTTAGTGTTTTATATACACTTTCCCACTGGAAAGATTAATATTTTACAACTATCATTTTATTTTCTTTCTCTCAGTTCTTATGTTACTAACCTGTGCCTTTGAGCATAATTTTTAACCCTGACATGTTCTAGTTATAATTCATCTTCAGGGGGAAATACCAGATAGTAAAGGAAACTTTACAAGGTATATGTATGAAAGAAAGATTTGTATAAGAAGTTAGAATTAATATTATATTAAATTTGCTGATGTAAACCATTTTTAAGTGCAATTTTATATATATAAATAAATTGTGTGTCATACTAAAGTAAGACCTCACTAATTCAGACTAACTAGGAGCAACCCCTTTTCCAAATTAGTGGAAATATGAATTATATAAGTGCTACTAATAATATGTTCAGGGAAGTTATAAAATAGACTTGCTGTGTATTTTTCAGTAATACATCTTTACTTTGAAACTTAGATTGCATATCATAAAATAAATTTACTTGTAAAATGAAAAAATGTAAGTTTTGATGTCATACTTAGAAACAATTTAGGTAGCCTACATACTTAGTATTACTGAGACCCTGTTTAAAAAATAAACTTATTTTGGTTTTTGTTCCTCTTTTGTGCTCTTCTTTTACTACACCTTTGGTGACCATAGTAGTTTGATCATCAAGGTTGTAATGTGCGAAAAACCAAAACAGTTGTCTGAATTATTGCCAATTCCAAATTAGTGAAGTCAAATTAGTAAGGTTTCACTGTATTTTGTGTGTTGCTGCCTCATGCTCAGTTTTTACAGTGATCTTGCACAACATTGATGAGTGGTTCTTGGGAACCACACAGCAATGACCATTTTCAATATAGTAAATTTTTGTATTGTGAATTACTGATATTAGGCCAATGAAAATATATGTAATTTGACTGTGAATTTCTGTGTGTGTTTCATGAGTATTAACCTCTCCATCTGGAGAATATGATGCAATGTGACACACATTCTTGTAGTTCAGTATGTTTGCATTAAACATATTTTGAATTAGTCATAAGATTACAATTGCTATCTGAAATGTTAATTTAATTCTGATATGTATACATATGTATAGCCATTACATGTATTTAATTTCAATTTATGAATACTGAACTCAGATTTGAGGAACAAGGGAGTGCAATCTAGTCAAAGATATTGTACGTAGAAACCGAGCAATCTCGGTGATTGTAAATAACTCACTGTGCCATAACAATGTAAATAATTAGAGTCTCAGTAACTCAGCTGAAGTGATGATCTCTTACATGTCTCCATGACAGATGTAGAAAAGTTTGTAAAGTCTGTGTATGTGCATCTGTTTGTAATGGTTTGTTTGTGTGTAAGTTCTCCCAGTTGCTCTTACTGTAGGCTAAGAGATGAAATACAACAACATTAAAGAGCAGTCTCTTAACTGTCAGTGGTAATGGAGGACACAACTAGCATGAATATCTCAAGAAAATTTTAAAGATGTTATTATATAACGTAATTTTTCTTTGCATTTGAGGCAGTGTTGCCTCTTCCTTAGAGGTTCTGAATCTATGAAACATTAATTTATTCTAAAGCAGTGTGTTTTATTACTGCAAACAATAGAGTCATTCTTTAGTTCATTCAAGAGAAGTTGAAAGGCTGACTTATCTTCTAAATTAACGCCATCTTACCATTCTCACTTTCATTTGATTAAATTGTCTGGCCTTGCTGGTTGGTACCTCATAATCAGATATCCTGCAGTCAACCAGCAGCCACTGTTCACTGTTCTCAGTGTCGACATTCACATAGCTGTCCATATGCTTTAAAATTATTGCTATCTCAACTGCAGAAAATGTTTCCTTGTCAGAATTCAAGCATTCAGTTTCTTCATTGATTTCCTCTTGAATTTTAAACTGTGTATTTTCAGAGACTTATTCCAGTTTTTCATGATTTGCTTGGATTACACTGACAATTGTTTAAAATAGTTTTGTTTGTTAGTTTATTAGTTCAATAGGCCACAAACTACTTCACTCTTTTTCACACTATATAATTGTTTTGTCCTCATATTCTTGTGACATAATGTTTCCAGAAGAAAGAGTAAAAGAATATATGCAAGGCTATTGCCATCCCACCATTCATCGATTTGGATAGTCCAGGCCCCTTTCATTTTTCTTCTTCCTTCTGTCAGGCAAATCCTGACCCAGGCATTCCTTTCTATTTCTTGGTCATGCTCTGTAATGACTCATTTTCACCATTTTCAATACTGATCTATTTATGAAATATGAATCTCACTTTCTTTATTTCTGATTGATAACAGTCTACATTTTAGGGTGTCACAAGGATGTATTCATATTTAGCAATTATTTATCACAGTCATTCAAATTTTGACTATAAATATATATTTATAGAGCAGAGAAATAAACAAAATACTGCTTGAACATGTCTTGTATTATTGAACGTTAACTAATGTGATCTACATTTTAAAATATTCTTGAACATCAAAAAATATGAAGTATTATATTCTTGGATGTAATGCCATCTAGTGTAGCAAAAGTTCACGGACATTTCAAAGAAATGTACCGTCTCCATCTTCAGGGTGAAAGAACAAGTCAAGCAAGTTATCATTTATTGGTTGACAAAGCTTGCTTGTTGCCTGCTTCTTGTTCATGCTTGCTTGACTTAATTTTTGAACCTGGAGACAATATGTTCTTCTGAATTATCAATAAGCTTCTATTGAACTACATAGCGTTACATTCCAGAAAATATAAATCTTCATGTTCATTGTCACGAGAGCCTCAAATCCAACATCAGGAAATTAACCTAGGCATTTATGACCAGTATCCCATTTGTAAAGTTTTTTATGTTCTCATGCCCTTATTTGAGGCTTTCCAATCTTTATCTTCTTTTTAACTCGTCAAAGAACACAATTTTATAACAGTGCTCGTTGACCAGTCAAAAGGAAGATGAATATTGGGACATGATGGTCTGAGAACATAAAAGGTTGCTTGGCTTTAGACTTGAAATGCTGATTGTGATAATTATCTAGATTAATTTTCTGGTGTTCCCAGAATATTTCAAAGTGTCATAGGTCACACTAGTCAATGATTGGTAATTCAGATGTACTTTTTAAATTGTGACATACAAGTCACATTAGTTTTGTTCCTGAGAAACACCAAAGTTGGCAAGACTCAAGGTCTTATGAGAAGTAGGGTGTTAGGGGAACTTCGGCCATTTTAACATTCATAAAATCCTAGTACAGTTGTCTTTTCCTTCACAAAACACAAGAAATATACTTATATAGTACTATGTTCAAAAGTAAATGAAGTCATACTATATAAACATGGCCACAAGAAGATGTAATGCAGTGATAATCTGGAAATATACCTGATTCTGGGTAACATTACAGCCTTATTCCCAGCAAAGGGGGATCTCTTGGTGCAGAGGTCACAGACCCCCCCCCCACCCAAAAAAGAAAATAAGATACGTGAAACAAAACTGGATACAAGTTGAAAACCGAGGAAGCTTCGCTTCCTTGACTGCCAAAATCATGGTTAACAAGGGACTTCTGTATTTATATATTTGTATACAAATTAATAACAAGCTGGACTTGAACTTCCATTTTTCAGTTTGTTGGTAATTGTTAAGTTTTGAAAAGTACAGTTGTAAAATACAAATTTTCATTTTTATATTGTGACTGGTATAATGCCTATTAAAATTTCAATAGGGATATTTTAATTTCCCATCCCTAACAATGATTTTCACAGACAATTCTTTCACTGATTCACTCATATGCACTGTAAGTCCTTAAGGGCTTGCTGACTACGCATGCTATGAACTTGAGAGTTGGAAAGACAGCTTTATACAATAGGCAGCACTCCTAGATAGAAGTAACTTTCTTCAGCAAAGATCAAGACTGCAATACCAGCTGAAGCATAGATGCCTCTCACCGCCATTCTTGCTGCAGTCTTTCGAACCTAATGGTAATAACTGCAAGGAACAATGACTGCTACACAAAGCTGGAATAACACCAGTTTAGTGTGACCCAATCTTAAATATATATATGTAGTCAAGTTACAGTTTCATTGAGATATCACCAGTTGTGCCCTTGGAACCCAATGACAAATTCTGTAATAAATATTTCACTGAACATTCTTACATTTAAATCAGTTATACTGTTACTGTTATATGGCCCTGGGGTCGACTCAGCCTCTAACAGAAATGAGTACCAGGAATATTCTTGGGGGTAAAAGGCAGCCAGCGAGTAGGGCTGACAACTTTGCCGCCATCTATGAGCTGATTGCCTAGAAAATGTGGGAACCTCAACATCTCACAACCCTATGAGCCTTCACAGCCTGTTACAGGGATACCATTACTTTACTTTTTTTATACTATTACTGTTATTATAATGTTCATAACACATGACTGTTGAAATATAAACAGATCCATGCTTCTTAAGTTAGCGAATAAGTTGGAATAATTATGCAATAAATAAAGCAAGATCAAGAAATAAGAGTCTCACTGTAGAAAACAGAATATTTAATATGCCATGTGGCATCCTTGTGTATCATTGTTCTAATGAACATTTGTCAGTCTGTTTAGGACTTTTTAGACTTTCTCCATCGTCATAGGTTTTTATATGGAAACCTCAGTATTTTGGAAATGGATTCTATTTCTGTCTACTACTGGGGAGGGTATGAAAAATTTCTATCATCTTGGGCCCCTGGTTTTAGATATTCTCATATTCTGATACTCTCTCTATCTAGAAGCCCAACAGAACTGATGTTTTTCATATCCAGTCCATCTGACGACAGAAATGGAGCCCACTTCTGACATGTTAGGTTTTTATAAAAATAAACTTTGTAATGGGCAAAGTCCAAGAGAACAGCCAAAATTTGTGTGTCTCACTGTCTTCAGATAACTTAAATTGGTAATATATAACATTTGGATGTGTTTAAGTTGTATTTTATATAAAATACAAGGTAAGTAAAATCTCTGAAACACTGTTGACCCTTATCCCTGGGGAAGGACTCAAAGACACCATACATATTTGGTATAAAATGTAATGTGTGTGTGTGTGCATGCGTGCATGTGTGTTTATATGTATATATTATGTGTATATATGTATATATGATGTGT
Source organism: Cryptotermes secundus (assembly GCF_002891405.2). NCBI lineage: Eukaryota > Metazoa > Arthropoda > Insecta > Blattodea > Kalotermitidae > Cryptotermes > Cryptotermes secundus. The sequence continues at coordinate 5,267,662 of NW_019743656.1, forward strand.
GTATATGTGTATATAATATGTATATATATATTAACTAAAAAAACTGTATATAACCAAATTCATACTGTTTGTAAACAAAAGTATGTACACTTTTATTTATGATATTTGTGCAATGACTGAAAAATACACCCATCAAACTGTAAATAAATACATGATATGTTTAGTATTTATAATATAGTAATGTATAATGTGTACATACATTACAGTGAAGAACCTGCAAACAATTGTAAATAGAAAACAGCACTATGAGTAACTGAAGGTTTAGTTTACAAAGTATCCTTATCAGAACTTCAATGGAAATAAAATATGTAGATTTTGAGCCACAAGACCAACTTTTTGACTGATATATGTTGAACATAATTTCCAGTGAAATCCCCGTGCAATTGGCAAAAATGTATACAAATGGCTGGATCCAAATTTAGGGACTCAAGGGTGCAATATATTTCAATGAGCCTAATTTATATGTAGAAAACTTAAAATATTATATTTTTTACATTAAAATTCGCACATTTGTGAGTGAAGAAAACAGTTAAGTTCTACTTCCCCCCCCCCTAATTTAAAGCAAATTCCGAAGTATGAAGGGAAAGCTATTTGGCAATAGTGACATCTGATGTATAACTTATCAGCTGCACTGTTAATAGCCAACAGTCTTGTGACTCTTAAGGCCATTTTCATTTAAGGTATATCATGTGAATTCATCATATAGATGGTATAAAACTAATTCCCAAGGTAGAATTCCCCATGTCTTATTATATTTTTATACACTATTTGGAATGTTTATGGAGTGCATATACACAAAACAATCATAACAGTTGAAGTTGACATAGTATTTGCTTCTTATTGGCTTATAGGCCAGTGAAATACTTTTCACACTGTACACACATTGTCTTTCATCATTGCAACAGTAACATGTCATGACACAGTGGACATATGGAAATATTCAGCATGTCATGAATTACACTTTCAGCTCATCTTTCTACGTGCCTCTTGTTTGTTTTCATACACTCCATAGGCATTCTGAATGAAGTACAGTGAGTATGCAAAGAATGTTTTGGTGAATACAATGGTCATTTCTGATTAAATGAGAAAGTTCACTGTGAATAAAATATCTGGTCAAGGTTATGGTCTTTCAGGTTACTGCTACTTGAGATCAATACTCTGCTTCCTTCCTTAAGTTAAAAGAGACCACAATTTTATATCCTGAAGATGGGGCTAGCAGGTTTATCCAAAATGTCAAACTGCATGGCTCTATAATTAAGAAGATTACAATGTGAAAATTAAAATGATTGTATTTGAACACACCTTCAGCTATCAAACAAAATTTAGTTTTAAAAGGATTGTATTTGAATACACCTTCAGCTATCAAACGAAATTTAGCTATGTAATTATAAATTTCTGTTTTTAAAGAACATTGCCATAGACTTTTCTGGGAGAAAAGAACAGGCTGCTTCAAAAAATTGTACACCACTTTTAATGACTTATGTCAATCTTAACTTGAAATCTTATTTAAATTTTTACAGTGATTATCTCTTGCCAGACTTTAGTACATAATTTATTATTATATGTATAGTAATGCCTACATATTCAGGTCTGAATGAAGTAGATTATGTATATATGAATGTGTTTATGTTTTAGTGTATTATTTATTGCATTTCAAAACAAAAGTATGAAATCTTCTTTGAAAGAAACTTCATTACAAATTTGTAAATAGAAATTAGATATATATGTAAATATGATACAGTGCAACTCCCACTTAAAGTTCCTCAACTAGAGATTCTCCCTCATTTAATGTCCAATTGCACTGAATCTGTGTCAGTAATCTCAGTGTTGTTGCATTTCTTCCATTTACAATTTTCCTCAGATTAGTGTTTATCGCCACTGCTCATTAAATAAACCTTAAATGGGGGTTTCAGTGTATTCAGTCTGTTTGTTATTTGCTTTTCATGTTCAGTGAACATAAAACCATCACAGCAAGACTATGCAAGTGAAAATGTATTTTGTAATAGATGTTTAGTTTAGCACATGTTGCTATCGCATAAATCGCAGCGAAACCAAAGCTGAGTTACTAAAAGCAACCAGAGACAGGCACTGTATAGCATTTATAGGCTTTAAATATAGAAATGATATACCTGTACAAAATTTTGATATTCAAGAATTTGTTTTTCAATAATCCAGGTTAGCTCAGTCAGTATATTGTCTAGATTATGAGCTGGATGTCCTGGGAATCAGGGCTTGATTCCTGGCAACACCAGAGATTTTCCTATTCTCCACAGTGTCCAAACCATCTCCAAAGCCTACCCCGCCTCCTATGCAATGAGTGCCTGATGTTCTTTTTCTAAAGTTAAAGCAGCCAGGGAATGATGCTAGCCACTTATGCCAATCTGGTGCCCAGGTTAAGAAAGCTTGGAGCTATACTTCTTCTCTTCCATATGTCATCATGCTCCAGTGCTTACTTAAACCCAAGGGTAACTTTACCCTTTTATTTAAAAAATACTTGGCATTGTATACATAAAACATTTCTTTTGGCAGGAGTTTTATTACACTACAGTTCTACATAATATATACACTTTTGAATAAAATATTACACTTTTTTAAATATAATATGTACATGATATCTTCAGTTCATCCAAATTTGACAAGTGATTTCTGTACATAGATGTCAAATACTGCATAAAATCAAAACATGACAATTTGAGTTAATTTATTTTATTTGCTGATCAATATCTGTGTGTCTTTGTTCATATACACCAAACACTCGCTTATTGCAGAAGTTTCATTCATGAAAAACAACACGGTTGGCAATATCACAGTTGTCAAATTCCAAGTCACAAGGGAAAATGGGAGAACTACGGCTGCTGTTAACACTCATCAGTGCTCAGGTTCCCTCTTCTTTGCCTAAACACTATAAGTATGCACTGATATTATTAATGATTATGCATGTTCATGTAACATGCTCATGAAAGAGAATAAATTTTCAATTTTATTATTTAACTTTAAGACATGTTAAGAGATTTTAGATTGTAATGACAATCAAAGCATCGAAAATATATGTGGGAGTGGAGGTATTAGCTCCACCATTCTTGACCTTGGCAATAGATGGAGGTGAATTGTCAGCTTATCGCTGCTTTAGGCCTGGGGAAAGAGCCCCCATCACCCATTGAATAGGAGGCTGGGCAGAGAAGAGAAAAAGCTTTTACCCCTGTCAGTAATCTAATCCTGACTTTCCAGCCCGTAGCCCATCTCTATGCCAACTGAGGTATCCCAGCTCACTGTTAGTGTGAATGCCAAAGATTGCTTTCATGTGTGCACAAATTAAAAAACCATGGATTCACTGGCAAAACTGATCAGCTAGAAAACTGTAGATAACTGAAATCTGTGTTTGGTGAGAAATTGCTGTATTCCTTTGTCTGTAACTTTAAAAACCCCATTAAAATTCTTAGTTTCATTATAATTTAATTTTCTAACATGTTGACATATTTATAAATGGAAGATTATGGACTTAGATATAAAATGGCATGTTTTTAGCAGAACAAATGAAGCATAATAATACAAGCTCAGAAAATAATAATGTCTTATCATCTCTTCAGCATTCTTTTATTCATATGTTATATTTTAGCGTCCTGTTGCACTGATTTAAGTCCATGATTTATTTAAACCGTCTTGCAGTGCATACACTCATCTATCTCCTTCTCTCACTCGCACTACATGTTTCGGCATAAAAATGCCATCTTCAGGTGCTTACTCAATCCACGCCAAACTAGTTCATTACATGCCTTGTCCTCACATTAAAATAACTAAAATATATATCTATCATATACATTGACAAATGTCAAACGTTAAAAATATTGAAATTGTTCAGGATTCCTCATCGCTACATCACACCTCACTACGCCAGTCACGCCCATCCTCCTCTGTTGGAGCACTCCTTCACTATCGTGTGTGTGTTGTGCTTTTATAGTATAACACACGCAGTCACAGGAGCAAGACACAACAAAAGCACAACACACACACGATAGTGAAGAAGTGCTCCAACAGAGGAGGATGGGCGTGACTGGCGTAGTGAGGTGTGATGTAGCGATGAGGAATCCTGAACAATTTCAATATTTTTAACGTTTGACATTTGTCAATGTATATGATAGATATATATTTTAGTTATTTTAATGTGAGGACAAGGCATGTAATGAACTAGTTTGGCGTGGATTGAGTAAGCACCTGAAGATGGCATTTTTATGCCGAAACATGTAGTGCGAGTGAGAGAAGGAGATAGATGAGTGTATGCACTGCAAGACGGTTTAAATAAATCATGTTCTTTTATTCATGTTTAATGTATTACATAAGAATACACTGATGATCTGAAACAAGCCTAAAGTACATATGTGTATAAATCGAATGCAACAAAGTAGTGTACACAGTATTATCTCGTTAGTAACGATTAATCCAAATAAATCATGTTCTTTTATTCATGTTTAATGTATTACATAAGAATACACTGATGATCTGAAACAAGCCTAAAGTACATATGTGTATAAATCGAATGCAACAAAGTAGTGTACACAGTATTATCTCGTTAGTAACAATTAATCCAAATATTCTTGCTAAAATTATTTAACAAGTATAAGCTCTATTGGTTGTATAACCATGATTATATAATTCTTTTGTATTGCTGAGATCTGATTATAATTTCAGTCTGGGAGAGTGAAAATTAATGACAAGGGAAGACAGAATAAGAGCCAAGAACATTTTAACAAGACATTGTCAAATATAAACTCTCAGTAATAATACTACAGTGCATACAATCAAGTGTGCACCGCGGCTGCAATTTGCCATGAGTCATACCACCGCAGAACGGATGCAGTCGCGGGGAGGAGTNAGGTCTGGTGAAGATGATGCCATACATAGAATGCAAAGTCTGATTAAAAAACTGAATTTAATTATAGGTTTACTTATACTTGTGCAAAATGTTTGATATTTTTAAAAAAATTTCTTTTATTACCTCATTTGTTAACATGCTAATTCAACATTTTAATGGCTAATTACAGCACTTGTATGAGTAAAAAAATAAAAAATTGACAGGCTACAGTTCTAACTGTATAATCACATGGTGTCATTTAGATTAAAAAGTAATTTGCTGAAAGAATTAACACGTTTGCCAACTGCATTAATAGCAAAAGTTAGCACTAACTCTGCCGACAAGCAGCAGGTGCTCAGTCAGTAGTTTGCTTGCATACACAGAGTTATTTTATTGATAGCAAAAGCACTTCTAACACAGGGTCAGTTACTGAATGAAACACTAAACACAGACAAATTGTGTTTCTACCAGGGCACATATGTAAACTACTTCAAGAACTGAAGGACAAAATGTAGAGCTCTCAGAAATGTTTACAAAAGGCAATAAATCTATGTAATGTTGCCCAATACATAAATTCTGAAGATTTAAGTATTCTGATGTGCTGGTATAATGATGCTTGATAAAAAAAAATACTGTGGCAAAGAGCCACCAACTCTCTGTGTTTAACAGAGTCACTATTGAATAAGTTAATTCAATCATGGTCTTATGAACTGTTTGTCTTACATACATTATATTTCTTCATTAGATATGTGTACCTTGTTTCAAAATACAGAGAAAGTCTCTTGCAGTCAGGGGTGGAAATGGCTTTTCAGAACTAGGTAGATGCTCCAGCTCAGTAGAAATGCCTGGGTAAATGACAAACGCATATTTAAAAGAAATTATTATGCTGTAGGCTCAAGAATTTGTTCCTAAACATATTATTGTTGGAACACAGTAGTTATAATGTGGGATGTTCTCACAGTGTTAAAGCACTGGAAATAGCTTCCTCAGAATGAAGTGCTCTGGAACTAAGTAGAAGGTATATATTCCTTCTATCCCACTCCAAGCCCTGCTTATGTTGCAGCTTGTAGCAACTGAAATGTTCTGGCTGTATCAGTTTATAGTATTTATTCAACATTAAAATTATAAATGTTTGTTAGATGTGAGATTCTCACATTGGTGACTGAAGAGTACTATTTTCTGGGATGTGAAGCCATGTAGTCTGGTAGAAGTTCACAGACATTTTAGAAGAATATACTGCCTCAGCCTACAGGGTTAAATAGTAAATCAAGTAAGAAACCAGGAAGAAGTATGAAGCAAAAAGAATGGTTTTCACACTTATCACTTCCCAGAAGATAATACTCTTGATTGCAAATGTTTACATTGTAATTGATTGGTCCATTAAAGATTATCATATAATAAGTGTTTAATCATCAAGTAAGTCAGATTCACTGAGAAAACTGTTCTCTATAGTCCCTAAACTTGAAAGAATTAACTTTCTTAGCAAGAAATGCCCCACCATATATATATATATATATAT